>NC_089781.1:56169967-56319967 GCF_040412425.1 Macrobrachium rosenbergii | reverse complement strand
TACCGAAAAAATGAGAAAGAGACAATCAGTCAGAAATCCAGGAGCTAGAAATGAAAAAGCAAGAACGAGTAGAAAGGTTGGAGGAAGAAGTCGAGAAATAACCAAAAAAGAGGAATTATGCCAAACAGTTTCTGTTTGCAAACTAGTCCACACTTGTCTGCTTGACGCTTTGTAAAAGTGACATAGGGAATATTGTTAGCCTGAAAATTATTAATTCCTAATTTGTTCCTTGCTGTTCGAGGTAAAGAATAAGAGCCATTCTCAGTTTCTTTATAGAAGATTAAAATGAATATAGGGTTGTTAAGTCTCCATTGTTAGACACATGTAGACTTTACTACCGAGTTATATCAACAAAAAAAAAAAATAGAAACAATAAGAAAAAGTGAAGTGGAACATTTGTAGGAATCACTCAAATGAATGAAATGAAATTAGAAAGAGGGAACACCTTTGAAACTGTTAACTCTTTCAGTGACTTGAAGAAATCAACCTTGATTAGAAAGTTTAAAGTGCACCTTCTAAGATGGCATAAAAGAACAAGATATTAGAAAAGTTGACAAATAGCATCGTAATATTGTATGAATTCGACAAAGGAATTCGTATGTAAACATATGCAAACTTCTGGGAATCCCGAGGCAGCCGATTGCCAAAAGGCAACAGACACCAATAGCTGATATGCACAAGTAAAGCAAATGGTTACAATGGAAGATTAAAAAAAAAAGAGCCTTTGAAACCTAAGAACTAGGACCCACCATACTGAAATGCCCGTCAGATCAGGGAAGTTTCAGCCACACAGGAAGAAACAGGATTCTGCACTTCATCCTGTGCACTTCATCACACTTTCTTTGCATCATTCGAGTTCGCCACAGGTGTGGAAGTAGTCTCATTTGGTTGTTTTCACACCGGGACGGTTGTTCTTCAGCTGGCTGTGGTTTTTATGACAACTGTTCATTCCAATACACACGTATTTATAGGAAGAACTTGGAGCAAATTTTGATTAACACAAGAAAGAATAAAAAGAATGAATGAAGGCTTTCGAATCATTTTAATCCTGATTTACCTGATTTATTTAGTAAAAATAATCACTTGTTAAAACCAAATTTTTGGCACTTGATTGTTTTTGGATCTGTACTAGTAAGCCTACATGACCCTAAGGAGTAATAAAGATTATTTTTATGACGAATACTGTTGACTTGTGACTGCTGATGTTCAATACAACATTTTGGCCAAGGATGAAAATTCAAAGAAAGATAAGGAAAAAGAAAGAATAGTAATATACAGATGTCAGGGGCATAGACAAAAGAGAGAGAGAGAGAGAGAGAGAGACAGAGAAACAAAACAAAAGAGAAGAGAGAGCATAAAAGATAAGAGAGAGAGTTTAAAATAAAATAAATAAAACAAGAAATAAAAAAATAGGATCAAAAATTAATAGATTAAAGAAAGCAAAGAAAACCTAGTAATGTCTGTGGTCAAATCTGACGTGAGTGTGACAAATTTCTGGTCAAGATTTACAATAAAATATTATCTACCAAGCATATCCTAGTATGTAGACTCTAATCTAAAATGAGATTTATCACAGTCCTTTCATAGACCACAAAGTATCAGGCCGCAAAGAAATATGTTTTTACGTGGACAATAAGTTGGAAAGTTGAAATGTTTATTTTCTTACCTTAAGCAGGCAAACCCTAGCTCCTCAAGTGAAAGAGATGTTTAATGGTCTTCTGATACACTGCGAGATGAAATGATACAAAAACATTCTCTGAGGAAGCAAAATTTCCGAGTTTGAATGAAGTCCGCTGGAGTCTGAGACTTGATGAACTTCTGCGAGTGCTCTTTCCCGCTAACTGTCGGGACAGATCGAATAAATCTTTCAGGGCAAATCATTAGAAGAGGTCTGCTATAATTCGAGGGCTTGGGGACGGGTTGGCATTTAGAGACCTAGGGCAGAAACAATGCAGCTTAGCAAGTACATGTCTGCTGCTCTTTCACGTGGCACTTAACCACTAAGTGCCAGTTACCTCTGAGCTCACATCCCAGGACGGTTTCGGTATTCTTTTCTCCCGCTCCAGAGAGACTGAGCACCGGCTCATAGAATTTGTAGGTGTTCAAGGTGAAACTTGTAAGTGTAAGCAATATTGTGTAGATAATAAAAAAGAAGCAATCGTCAGTGACTTCCAGGTAGGTGAAGAGATTGAGACGAACTGGAAGGTCACATCAAGCTCATTGGCTACAACAAAAGTATTAAATATTATTTAACTTCCCTTCGTAAATTATGACAAAGCCTCCGTAGGGGGCATAGTGCCGACAGTGCACCTCACGCGGTGCACTGTAGGCATTACTTAAGGTTCTTTGCAGCGTCCCTTTGGACCGTAGATGGAACCCCTTTCATTCCATCTTACCTTCCACCCTCTCCTAATAATTGTTTCAACATTATTTTCAACTCTGAATAACCTCAAAGTCCTTCAAAAAAGAAGGCATCGTGCTTACTCCATATAAAAAATGGGAAAAGCACGTTATACGAAGAAGAATAACCTTGTAGGTCCTAGCACTTGGCCTTTGGCCTAAATTTTATATTCTAATTCCAATTATGACAAAGCTCACTTTGAAAATAAAATGAAGCGTTTCGGGGAAAACATTCTGGAAATGAGCAGTTTGGACAAATGAGCAGATCTGCTGACCCTCACGCACATAACTTCCACTCGGTATCCATGTGACTGCAAAGCCTCGCATGTTCAACAAGGCTATAAGTGGAGGCATCATGCAATCTAGGCATTCTTCGCTGGAAACTTTCAAATTCATGTCAGTATAAGCAAAGATTGGCAGCCTTATGTTACATTACACTTCAAATGAATTAAAGTCTAGAGTCAGTGCTCCATCAATTTGAAAACCTTAGGTTCAACTCTCTCACCATAACAGTGTGAAACTTCACCAGGTGTACGAGTATAGTAAGATCTGCCCTGAGAAAAAATACCGTAATTTGCAAGAAGAAGAATCACACGAAGAGCGCACTCAGCTTCGCAGAACTTGAAAAAAATGAGATTTGACAAATAACACTAAAAAAAGAAAATAATGAAACACGATTATTGACGAGATTGAAAAGGCCTTAGAAGAAAGAAAAGAAATGAAGAATCTGAAGTTCATAGAAGGTTTCAAAAAGAATCAGTACGTTTAAAGAACTTGCAGCAAATTGAAGGCGAACTTCAGTTAAAAATACCGGGACAGCGTTTGCGTTCTCTGCAGAACTGCAAAGGACAACAGTATCATTAAAAAAACAAAAGAGAAGTAAAAAAAATAATGTGGTAACCGGTTAATTTTAAGAATATAATGTAACAGTAATTAATTTTCAGTAATAAAAAAATTAAGTAAAGTTATAAATCTGTCATTTTCAGGTGATAGTTGGACAAGAGCTTGAGACAGTAAGGTTATAAGAGAGATTTGCATGGTCACAGGGAATTATTCTGAATACAGCTTTTTTGGAATGAAACAAAATTCACATTAGGTAAAGATAAAGTGATTATTAAAGGACACATTAAAATGAAAATCTTATAAGTGAAAGAAACATTGAATAGCAATGGAAATCAGTGTGAAATAAAACTAAAAAGTCCTTTATAAATTATATGGCTCTGCACCTAGCTCTAGCAGTGCAGTGTGCCTGCATCTGTCTGTGGAGAGAACGCCCACGTACCAGGAACCAGGAAATCGTGGAAGTAGAAATGTTTCTTAATATGTTTCTTCAAAGGCATTGTGTTGGATTTAGTTTTACTTCTATGCTTAGAATACTGATAGAGAGCTTCATAACCTAGCCAATCTAATGGCTTTGAATAAAGCTGTATCACATAAAAAAAAGTGCAGTTCTTTTAAGGTAAGAAGATACAGTAAGCCGGTTCTTGGAACTTGACAGAGCTAAATTCTGGGAAAACTTCAGAGTACCTTCTAATCATCCCATAAATGTTTTGCATAATTATGGTTCTTAATATTTCTTTCTTGGTTCAAGGTTTACTTGTAGGTATTGTGGGTCAGTTTAAGCTCTGTTATCTACTCATCATAATCTAATTCAATTCACCAGGCTACTTATTTATCTATTTATCCCCCACGTTGTTGCTGTTTTAATCAAGCTAACTTTATGAAAGCATGAGCCCTTGCTCTTGTGCTTGCACGTGCGTCTCCCTGTCTCCTGTCTCTGATTCATATGTGTGTGTGTATGATTTGATATATATACATATACACATATATATATATATATGTATATATATATATATGATATATATATATATATATATATATATATATATATATATATATATATATATATATATATATATATATATATATATATATATATATATATATATAAGATCCTCACGTGAAAATAACAGGAGATACCAAGATGGTCAACCTTTATTCCAAAGTCATCTTCAGAGTACTGAACAGTTTCAAGAAACGACCTAGACAAGAAAGCAATATGGGGTCACAGATAACAATAAAACACGTTAACAAACTACTTAAGCTACTAAGTGTAAAAAAAAGCATTCTTCAAAACAAAAGCGTACTTAGGGCAAATGTGCGGTTACTACAAATCATAATACAAAATTATCTGTTTGTGAAATGTCTAACAACTTGTTTTGCTTTTGCATTATTTAGAATAAAGCTTTTCAACAATTTATCCGTCTTAAAAAGACCATCGCTCTAGTTCATGTTGCTAAAAGAATGAACGAGGCTTCCTTCAACTAACAATCTGTCATGTTTTGACCAACTTTTAAAAACTACTCTAGCTGAATTCCAGTCCACAGGGTGCTCAGTCTCTTACGTGACGATAAAGAAGATCAACCAGTCAGGACCATTATCAGTTCGATAGGCTCAACCTCTTATCATTTCTCAAAATGGTTAGGCTCTCTGTTAAATCTGCTTGTAGGAAACGTATCAGAGGCAGACATCAAAAATACGGAAGACCTTATCACAAAGCTGAAAGGGAAAGATACAAATTACAGGTTAATTATTTTTTTATGTTAATTCACTGTTTACCAGAGTGTCCATTGATGATTTGCTACAGTTTCTACAAGAAAAAATTAATGATATAGACATTCCTCTTTCCCATCATGTTATCATTGAGTTGTGCATAGTTGATAATTACTTTTAATGGCTGTTTTTATAGAAACATTTTAGTTTTCTGTAAAAGAAAACTACTGAGGTGGCTTTGTCTGTCAGTCCGCACTTTTTCTGTCCGCCCTCAGATCTTAAAAACTACTGAGGCTAGAGTGCTGCAAATTGGTATGTTGATCATCAACCCTTCAATCATCAAACATACCAAATTGCAGCCCTCTAGCCTCAGTATTTTTTATTTTATTTAAGGTTAAAGTTAGCCATAAACGTACTTCTGACACCGCTATAGATACCAACAACCAAGGCCACCACCGGACAGTGGCTGAGTATCATGGGCCGTGGCTGAGGTCACCACCGGACCGTGGGTGAAAGTTTCATACAGTATATGCTGTACAGAAAAATCGATTGCGCCGAAGAAACTTCGGCACAATATTTTACTTGGTTGGTTTGGCAATGGGAAACTCTTTATTGTAACTCTCAAATATATATTTGGCATTCTATGAAATCAGATACCTACCTAATATCATTACGTTTCCTTTGAAATGGTACAGATACGTCGACGACATAATATGCCTATGGCCTTGGAGTTTTTAAAACTTTTGAATGACCTTGTTCCTTCCATAAAATTCAAATTTGAAATACATAGAACAAAATAAAACCCTCCACTTCTCGACGCAGTCGTAATGAGTACTGACAACGGTTTTAAATTCAAATTATATAGCAAACCAGCAGCAGTGAATGCACTTATTCGCAATTTTTTCAGCCATCACCCCAAGGTAAAACAACCAGGCTTCTTCTCTGGTATGTTTTTACGACCATGCAGAGTTTGTGACTAAATTTTTAGTAGAGGAAATTCAGAATATCTATGAAACTGCAGGGGAATTATGTTACCCGTTGAGTTTTATTGATAGTTACCTTCAAAGTGCCAAGAAATATTTTAGAGTTATGAAAGATCACGTATTTTTGACACAAAATATTTTAGTTTTGATATACATAGCCTGAAATGTCTGAAAATAAATAGGGCGTCAATCCGCCTCTCCGTTCCCTGTGTGTCGCTCTACATTTGTACATTAATCATGCCGTATTTGTCATTTATAATTGTTTCAGATTCTTTATGTATCTCATTATATGTATCATTCTACGGCCTATTCCCGATATATATATCTGCCTTATGCGTGTTCTTTAATGCTCTGTATATGTCATTTTATGTCTTTCAACAAACACAATTCTGTACGGACGCAGCGGGGGCGGGGTGCAGGTCGCCGGCTAACTTTCCGTCCGCTTTCCACATTGTAAGTACCTTTCGTGAACAATAAGGAATCAGTCTCACTTCTGACCTTTCTTGAACCTCACATCAGTAATAATTCGTCTATCAGGAATTCATTGTTTTGTAATAAACCAGTAATGTCAACAGGAGGGATGTACAAAATTAACTGCTCAACTTGTAATTAATTTACCTCATACTGGACAATGTGGAAAGGAACTGAGCAAGAGAGTCCCACAGCATAGATATACTGCACGTTGCTATTAAATAGCTCCAGTGCCATCTTTTGTCAATTAAGAGACTTTGAACACCCTGTGCACTGGAATTCAGCTAGAGTAGTTTTTAAAAGTTGGTCAAAGCATGACAGATTGTTAGTTGAAGGAAGCCTCATTCATTCTTTTAGCAACATGAACTAGAGCGATGGTCTTTTTAAGACCGATGAATTGTTGAAAAGCTTTATTCTAAATGATGCAAAAGTAAAACAAACTGTTAGACATTTTACAAACAGATAATTTTGTGTTATGAGTTGTAGTAACTGCACATTTGCCCTAAGTATGCTTTTGTTTTGAAGAATGCTTTTTTTATACACTTAAGTAGCTTAAGTAGTTTGTTAACGTGTTTTATTGTTATCTGTGACCCCATATTGCTTTCTTGTCAAGGTCGTTTTCTTGAAACTGTTCAGTACTCTGCAGGGGCGTCATTTCAGATTTTTGATGGGGTGGCGGGGCCCAAGGCGGTTTGGCGAGCGTAGCGAGCCTAATTACCTGAGGGTTTTTTTATTTTGAGCTATTTTATGTGCTTTTTTGAAGCACATAAAATAGATAAATAGATAGACAGATATAACTTAATGTGACGACATTTGAATTTCGATAGGAATAATGGAAACCAGCTGCTGTTACTTGGGGCTTGGTGGAGGGGGCAATTTGAGGCTTGGGGGGGCAATCTTGAGTCTTGGGGCAGTTGCCCCCCCAGTCCTCCCTAAATGACGACCCTGGTACTCTGAAGATGAATTTGGAATAAAGGTTGACCGTCTTGGTATCTCCTGTTATTTTCACGTGAGGATCTTTATATACTTCATCCACGGGACCATTGTGGAAATATAAGATATATATATATATATATATATATATATATATATATATATATATATATATATATATATACTGTATATATATATATATATATATATATATATGTGTGTGTGTGTGTATACTGTATACTGTATATATATATATATATATATATATATATATATATATATATATATATATATATATATATATATATATATATATAAATATATATATATATATGTAAATGCGTGAATGTGTGTGTGTGTGTGTATAATCGAATGGTATGACACAAACAGCCTCAATTTCGAATTTATTGTACCTCGAAATGACTCACATCCATACGATTTTCCATTTTGATTTTCAGGAAATTTAGGTGGTCGGGACATGAACGGGACCACTTTCGGCCATTCAGCGCTTAAGACACAGAACAGAGGGCGTTGGAGTGGTTGGACAGCAGGGTAAAGAGAGATATTAAAATAAAAGAAACGAAGTACGAGGATCTAAAGGTGGAACTAGAGGAAAACCCACAATTGCACTAAAAGTAATAGTTAAGGAGGTTGGAAAGCAAGATGGAAGAAAAGGGGTGGGAATGGAGGTGAAGTAAAATGTAAAAAGTTTGTGCAGCCGGGGCAAAAGGTGCGCTGCAAAAACCCTTCAGTAATGCCCTCTGTGCACCACGCTGCAGCTGCCCTGGCGGCGCTACCCTTCACATGGAAATTATTTTCTATATATCATATATGATCAGCGCATTCACCTCGGCTTAATATTTAAGGGTATAAAGAACTCATGTATGAATTAGTAACAAAACGTATCAGTTACACACAAATACAGATGCACGCACGCATATTTATATAGTATATATATATATATATATATATATATATATATATATATATATATATATATACATATACTGTATATATATACATATATATATATATATATATATATATATATATATATATATATATATATATATATATATACACACACACGCGCGCGCATTTATATATATATATGTGTGCGTACATATGAATTTTGTCACTTTTACACGCGCGTGTTTTTATATTCACAAATATTGAGCCACAATTTATTTTAATATCGATTTACTAAATTTGAGGAATAACTTTGGCCCACCCTCTGATAGCTGGTTAGTCAAAGCCACTGTTTATCATTGTTTCTAAACCAGAACATGGGTAGACTCCTGATCTATCAGTTATAATTTCATTCCCATTGAATCCGATATTAAAGATACTGGTGGCTTAGTATTTGTGAATACACCACACTCACACACACTGGGCATATATATATATATATATATATATATATATATATATATATATATATATATATATATATATATATATATATATATATATATATATATACATTATACAGTATATATATGAGACTTTGTGACTTTGCAGAAGCATGATATCTGTCGGTGTGTTTAAGTGAATTAGAAAAATAAGAACTCGCTGTAGGAGTTAATTCATTCGAGAATCTATGAAAGAACTGACAGATCAACTAGAGAGAGAGAGAGAGAGAGAGAGAGAGAGAGAGAGAGAGAGAGAGAGAGAGGACGCCAAGATACCGATACGAGTCCATTGAGGTCTTTTTTGTACTAATTAAAAGTTATGATATACCGATGAAGATCATAATTATCGGAACGTGAACGTGTTTGTACATTTGAGAAACTGTAAAGCTCTGCAGAGAGAAAAGATGAAAAGTGTTAGCGCAGAGCATTACACCACCGAGAGGAATAAGGCTTAGAAGGGCAGTCATTCTTCAAGTAAACTGGTTTCCTGAACTGACCTTGACACCAGCCAGGTATGTTATTTAGTGTGGTTATTCTCTTGCAAGGGATGTGTACTTATGAATTATGAGAGCTGAACATCCTGAGGCTTCTGCTGCGATTATTTTCTAAGAAAGACCTTCGTTAGTCTGTGTCCTTCAGCGCGAGCATACAGTACATTCCAATGAAACATGACATCACCTCTCACACCGGCCCCACATTTCCCTCCTCTTTGTGCTGAGAGTCTGACGAGAGGAGGCTTTGACCACCCTCTCTCTCTCTCTCTCTCTCTCTCTCTCTCTCTCTCTCTCTCTCTCTCTCTCTCTCCTCTGTTACCGCCTCGGGATCCTCGGGCTATACTGGAAATGCTTCTTCTTTTATTGGTAGGCGCTGTCCGACTAGGCGGGGCTACTCGAGAATGCTCTCTGACAGTGACTAGCGTTTCCATGACAGTCGCGTTCGCGTTCTCGCGATCATAGCTTCTATTGTTTTGTTGTGTCTGTTGCCATGGCCAGGCGACACTCTGCCCCTCTTCTGTTCTTGACAGCGTGTTACCTCTGCCTGCAGATAACTCATGGGTAAGATAGAGGACGACTGTTCACCTTGATCATCTTGTCCTAGTCTGAACAATGTACGAGTCATTTTCCGAGTGCTTTGTCTCTTAAGGAAACGTTCCAAACATTTCCAAGCATTTCCATCGTAAGTGGATCATATGAAGTAATTCAGGTGACTTGAGAATCCATTCTCCCATCACTTTCTTAAATGTTCTCTTTTCCTGACCTGTTAGAAGCGATTCTTTTGGCGGTGTTGAAATGACTGGAAAGATGAACATCGTCCCACGGCGGTGGTAAGGGGAGGATGGGTCTTCAAATCCGACTTCGCTCAGTGCTCTGATGTGATGTCACATAAATAACTGATTCTAGCCATAGAGATAAACAGTTACGCTAAATATTTTCCGTTGTAGAATTGTACTGTACCTACATGTTATAGATTAAACAATTTAGAGAAGGACATTGTCACTATGGAAACTGTGTATTTCAGGATTGTCGTAAATAGATATTAATTAGTAGGAGGGAGCTGTGAAAGTATTAAGAACCCATATCTTTCTTTCACTTATCCATATCAATTATGGAAACATTTAATTCTCACCTATGCACAAATTATTGAAAACATCACTACTTTTCAAGGTGCCCATGATTTTCCTCTAACAAATTTGGTTATTCGAAGCATCAAAGTTGACTGTCAACATCAATTATATTTTTCCCCCGTTTGAATGCTTCTTTCAGTTTGTCTAACATATAAAGTGGGAACTGAAATACAATTCAAAAATTATATCACTGAGAATTACAAGAGCAGTACCCAAAATGGACGCTAATCGACAAGTGGTAACCTTTCTTTTCCATCAACCAGATGCTGGAAGCTTCTTGTTAAATAACATGAATGCTTACGAAGAGCGAGAAAGCAAAGGTATGCAAACAATTGCGTCCCAAGATTCTAAGCTAATTAAATGCCTTTGTCTGTTCAAAGCTATTTCATAAAAAGGCAGTGAATTGATAAATCTCACACACACACACACACACACACACACACACACACACACACACACACACACACATATATATATATATATATATATATATATATATATATATATATATATATATATATATATATATATCACATTACCACAGGTGGAAAAATATGAAATTTGTAGAATGTTTACATTTTAAGGAAAGCAGTAGAGAGGTTTGGAAAGAGGATTATCACATTTGTAGAAATAGCACGGAGGTGGTAGTAGTGCTGATGAGTTTTTTCGCCCCTCCCTCTGACCTGTTAGGTGTGGATTCGTAGTCTCAAACGGCTCAGTACTGTCTCAGTAGTATATATATTGTGGTTTCAAACACTGTGTATCATTCCTTCGTCAATGCCTTGGAAATAAATTCGAAACTGGTGAGAAACTCATCTTTTTTCACCTGTGATAATGTGTGATGAATGAATCACGTGTTCAAGTGATTATATATATATATATATATATATATATATATATATATATATATATATATATATGTATGTGTATGTGTGTGTGTGTGTGTGTGTGTGTGTGTGCATGTGTTTGTGTATATGTATGGATGTATGTATATATAAAATACACACACACACACACACACACACACATATATATATATATATATATATATATATATATATATATATATATTTATATATATATTTCATAGAATCTACTGGTAACTTTTCACCAGATACTTATGTAATTGTAATAACCACAATGCCCTCTTAACTTTTCGAATTTTTCACACTTCTGGATACGCTTGTCAATCCATAGCCTGGGAGTCTGGATCTCAGGCTTTGAAGTGACAAACGTATCCAGAAAGTGTGAAGCATTCGGGAATTTAAGAGATCATTGAGGTTATTACAATTACCCACACACGCACATTATAAATGTATGTTCGGAAGGGTCATCTTTTATTGATGTATGTGTTCTAAAAACAGAATCAAGCATCTCACTTTTCTTGAGATGTCTGTGGTAGCCGTGGCTCTTCCTTGGGTCAGCAGATCCCTTCTCCTACATCAAAGGACTCTCGCTAAACCTACCTTTACACAACGGCCTACTGAAATGAGACACTGATATACAAAACTAGACTTTATTGACAAATTTAACGAAAGTGATTCAGCAAAAGCTACAGTCATGAAATGGTGTGATCCACACCCCCTGTCAATGTAAAACATAACTAGAGGAAATAGTGTTTCACCAACAAGCATAGTCATTATTCTATGCCGAGCAATACTAGTGAAGAACACCCTGGTCATCAAGCAAAGTAATAAAGTCGTAAAGACCACAGTAAAAGTCATATCGTATGTAAGAATAAAAACACCACTTCCAAATATTCCTCCACCCAGGACGATGTTCGATTCCTGTTGGAAGAAATATTTCATTATATTAAAACCTGGAATGAATGTGCATATTCAAGACAGAAATAAAAAATGCACAAATGGGCAAATTCACTATGTAGACATCGTTCAGTTTCACTGCTTCCAAACCGGGAGTTTTCCCTCTAAAGTCTGAAAAAGGTACAAATGTCACTGGCTGATTTTACTTATGTTCTATGGCTATAAATAATAGGCTACCTTCATAGTGGCGATCTTTAAACACTACACCAGGCTAAACACACACATGAGCCACTCAAGGTCAAGGCAGTCTCCCCCGTGAGAGTCACTGTTCCTCTCATAAATATCTCATAAGAGATCGAACACACACACGCACATACCCCACCGGAATCTGGGCACTTCCGGTGCATTGGTTCAACACTCTAACATGCTGTTTCCATGTGCTGGGACCATGACCAAATAGTTCTCTGCCACCGACTGAGCAAATTCCAATGTCAGCACAAATGCACCTGCCGCAAGAGCCACTGACAGGTCATCACATAGCTCTCCTGTTGTCCAAAGATTTAATGTACACCCGATCCATCATCATCCCCCACACCCACATCTGTCCCCTCATACGGCACAAACACCCCAGGCACTCCCACAGTTATACCACATACTCCTGTATGAACTGATATCTTTCGTCTCCGACATGCTGAATGACCCAGTAACAAAGTATTTCCCAAAGCACCCCATTGTATAACCAAAAATGGTTCTCTCAAAGATCTACCGCCGAGAGAAAAATCAACATCTACGTATCCCAAAATCTGTAACCTATTTGCTTGAAAGTTGCATACACTTTCCCTAGGAGGTTTCAAAGAGCGATCGGGAAACATCGACCTGAACAACTCATAATTCATCAGATTAATAGAGGCACCCATTACGACTGGCTTTGACCCTGAGGGTTCTCCCAAAAGTCCTATATCCCAAGAAACACCCATCAAGTTTTCCTCTACAACTGATCGGTCTTTAGACAATGTCTGCCGATCACAAGATCCCCTCGAAAAATCCACAAGAGGAACTTTCACTTCCACTCTCACGTATTGAAAATGGGTCTCGGGCAGACAGACACGCGCGCGCACACGCACGAGAGAGAGTGAGAGAGAGAGAGAGAGAGAGAGAGAGAGAGAGAGAGAGAGAGAGAGAGAGAGAGAGAGAGAAAGAATTCGTCCCCCTCAGAGCAACACTTCACTCCCTCTGTCACCTAGTCCAAAGCCTGCTGAAGCCTACAAAAAAAAAAAAAACGCTTAGCGCAAACCCCAAGGTGGCAAGCTCGCCTCTCCTGTCACCAGGGCACTAGATTGCTGAATAAGCTTATAGCAACCACACCCACTTTACATACACGCGCGTATAAAAATAAAAAAAAACAGTTAAAAAACACTAAGAAATGTATACACACTTGCATAAGAAATATTTGCACACAGTAATTCAACAAATGTCAAATAAATTCCTACCCAATTATCAAAGTCCCCAGAAATGATACAACAATAAAATATTCCCTTTTATTAAACCCTAAATGCCAATGCAAACTGCCGATTGCTATATAAAAAACAAAAGATATATAAGACACGCCCACAATGCAAGTGCGCTGCATACAGGCATGGCAGAGAAGGGAAGACGCTCCGCACGAACTAATGACGTCACTGACACGTCACTCAGGCGATGCCATCACTACAGCCACTGCCCCAAAAAATTAGTTGCAGTGTAATGAAAAGTCCAATTTGACATTGAAATAACAATAATAAAAAAAATTATAACACTTACATACACCTCCGCTCAACTGCGTGTGAATCCTCTCACCAACAACAGAGAGAGAGAGAGAGAGAGAGAGAGAGAGAGAGAGAGAGAAAAAGAAGAACACACTCTCGCATGTATCTTCGCATGTTTTAACACACACAAGCGGTCAAGATACCGCAATTACTTTACACTATACACATTAATATATCCCTAAACACTCCCCAATATGAGTTAACGCCCTATTAATACCCCTATTAACCAGTGATAAAGTCGTAGGGTGGGGTCAGGTCTTGGTCATTCGTTCTTCTCCTTCTCCTTTGAGTGGTTTGTTGAGCACTGGTTTCTTTTTACTGTATGCATTTCAAGTTATATTAATTTTAATTTTTGTAAATAAATTTTTTTTCCTCTTAACTTTATCTTTTTAAATAGTTTTTTGTAAATTTTAACGAAATTTGTTATATGTGCAGATTGAAGATGCACATAGTACATGTGCGAAACGTCTCGTATGAATAAATTATGGCCTTTTTTATCATAAACCTAGCTAATGTCTAATTATGAAAGAGTGTCATAAGAATCTTCCACATTAAAAGCTATGATCTCATGTAATCATAGAGTGCAAAATTCATTAAACTAGATTTCTAATTTCATTGATATCTGTTTTGATAACGTCAGTTATGTAGCTTTTTTTTTTAGTTCCGTTTTACTTTACTCTTATCGTATTTTCCCGGGTTTTTATGTTCGTAAGTATGCGACGGCTCGCCAGTTATTTCCGTACTTCATTTATTGTTTTACCAGTTATGAGAGTGCCTCTCGTATTTCTGGGACGCGTCAACAGTTCCTTTACAATTATTATTTTCTGCAATGTATAGAAACTTTCAAACATTTCTAAAAGGGTGTAAAGTCCCCGCTCAACGGGTTCTCTGTGATGAACATCCCATTTTCTGCGGTGGCTTCACAGCCGACCTGAGGTCACACATACACAGTCTTATTATCATTATTGTGATTTGTATATTTATTACCTGTTCATTTGCCCTTGTATCACGTATATGTGACAGAGTATTTTTATGTCCAACCAGCTGTTGTTAATCATCATGTTTTCTATATGTACCTGTCCTGTTTTGTGTAGAGAAATAGTTTGACCTAAGGTCACTTGTAAATTTTTGTACTCGTGGTCTCTGCGTATACGCAGATGTCCGCACGCCGCTTTAGAAGCGGGCCACTTCATCAATAAACCAGCAGTACTTGTCTTCCTGCTCATTATTTCGCACCCTCTCACAAGGGTATGCCCTCCTGAGTAAGATTTCTGAGCTTTGGTCAAAGACAGACTTTTTAGTTGCTGTCTCTTCCTCTAGTTGCGCTGCCCACAGGCAACTATCACCCTACTGAGTAATTGTTTCGTCCTTCAAGAACCAATCCTCCGAAAAGCCCTACGCTGTATTCACATAAAAAAAATCCTTGGGCTGTTTGTTAGAGGAGTTCCCGTTTGCACAAGAGGGAGAGTGATGTCTAAGGATCATAATACAAATATTGTCCTAACTCTGTTACTAAGATGGACTGTATTCTTTCAAGAAACCAACAATTGGAACGAGTGTACTGGTTTATACCTGAAGAACGGAATTGAAAGCCAACCTTTTAATATGATTATCCCCTTAACTTGCTAGTTTAGCTGGGAAATGAACCTAAAACCATGCTACTGGTAAAGATTAAACTTCATTCCTGACTGTTTGGTAACTGTGGCGTCAAAACTAGCCCAAGGAAAGGAGGACTGTTCACCCCATGATTATGGACGTGCATCTGCCCTTCAACATAGCCTGAGGTTCCTTAGCACATAGATGGTTCTATTGCTTTGTTGTTGCTACAGTTCAGGAACCCTTAAGACACGATGATGGACTTGAGACCTACATGAACACAGTTTAACCCAGCCTGCATTGTGGCTAGCCCCTATATTCCATCCATGAAGCAAGTAAACTGCATAAGAAAAGGGTCTGTTTTGCTGTGAGTTACTGCTATGAGTTTTCCTGCACATTTCTTACCTGCCGAGAAGAGATATATCTTCAGCTCAAAGTATTACCTAGACACTCAATAAACAATAAGCATGTTAATAGTTGTCCTTTCGTCCTTGATGACATGTTAGTCCTTGTAAGCAGGTAGAATGGAACTCTGTAGGATAGCTAACAAGATGTAAGAGGTAGAGCTGGCAGAAGTAACAGTAGCATGTTTGTTAAACAAGAGGCCCTTTAGTAGTTGTTTCCTTTAGGCTTGGAGACTTGGGCATACAAAAATGGTCTTCAGTAACCATCTGCATTGGCACTGGAGGCAGGATTCTTAGAGAAGAACTACTGGAACTCAAATTCACATCGCACTGAACTAGCAGTCTATCACAAGCAACTGAGGGTCTATTTAGCATCTCTGTAGTCAACACTAACAGTCTCCTTGTCAGGTTTTTGCTACTGAAATGCTAACAATAAATTCCTCCTTGTGGAGTTCAATTGCCAACCACTGGAACAGTAACCCAATGCCTTATTCACTCTGAACCAGATATGCAGCTGTATTTGCTTGAAATCATAGGAGGCACCCTGCACCTGTAACAAATGAGTGGATATATTTTAACAATCTTACAACAAGGGACTAAGATAATGACACATTATGAGCCGGCAGTATTGCCTGAAAGTAGATCCTAACAGAGACCGCTTCCTTGAGGATTTGAGTTGCCAACCACTGAAGCAACAGGCCTGCAGTTTATCTACTAAGCTGCAGGAAGCATAAAAGGAGAGGGACCAACTATGCAACTGCATATGCTTGGAATCATATTAGGTAGTTCCCGTTAGGACGAGTCGGTAGAGTTCTCGGCTAGCACTCTGTTAGGCCCGAGTTCAAGTCTCCGGCCAGCCAATGAAGAATTAGAGAATTTATTTCTGGTGATAGAAATTCATTTCTCGTTATAATGTGGTTCGGATTCCACAATAAGCTGTAGGTCCCGTTGCTATGTAACCAATTGGTTCTTAGCCACGTAAAATAAGTCTAATCCTTCGGGCCAGCCCTAGGAGAGCTGTTAACCAGCTCAGTGGTCTGGTTAAACCAAGGTATTCTTTACTTTTTTTTTAAACACATGTATTAACCCCTTACCCACAACCAACCCCTCCAATAGTGAGTGGACGCACTGTTGTACCACTCATGAATTTCCAAAGTTCAAGATAGTGTTATGAGACTGCACACTAGGCCTCAGTCTGCTCGCTGATATACTTTTAGACTTCTGACTTTATTTAAAAGATAAACAAAATGTTGCATCCAAAAAGACACTTCCTCCTAGACCTGTATTCTAATGTTCCATTTTTGACTCTCCACTCAGTTTCTCAAGATTCCAGGAGCAATCCTTATTTTCGTCAGTTTCAACTCTTTTACGATTATTATGTATATATATATATATATATATATATATATATATATATATATATATATACAGTATATATATATATAACAATATATATATATATATATATATATATATATATATATATATATATATATATATATATATATATATATATATCAAGATTCATTACAATCAGAAAAACAAACAATTAACAAATGTCCTTTAATATCCACCGAGGAATTTTTAAGTTGATAATAACCTGAGGATCCTCGTCCGTCGCTGGAAATAATATATTAACATATATGTTACCCGAGGAAGTGGAATTGGATATTGAGGCGTCACTGTAGTCCTGTGTTCTTGTTCTTCCGTATATATAGCTCACAAGACGACGAACTTATTATCAACTAAAAATTCCCTAAGGGTAACATATATGTGAAAATATATTATTTCCGGAAATAATATATTAACGAATTGGATACTATTGAGGCGTCACTGTTTGTGCTTAATGTTCTTGTGGTTCGAATCACGACGAATTATTATGATAAAAATTTCATTCATATATTATATAGAGCGAATTGGATACTAAAGGGCATTTGTATTAATATATATATATATATATGATATAAATATATATTATATATATATATATATATATATATATATATATATATATATATATATATATATATATGTATATATATATATATATATATATATATATATATATATATATATATATATATATATATATATATATATATATATATATATATATATGTAAACCTTATTGCACATTATGTTTATTCACTTACAGAAATTATTACCCTTCCACTTCTAAGTATTCACATACTAGGGTGTTGCCAGCTCCATATAATCTTTTAGAGCATCCCTCATGGAAGTTCAGTAGTTCTTTATGGTCAATCAACCAAGAAATGACCAAAAGTATTGTTGTCCTTTAACTTTGCTGATATGAAGACTAGCATTATGATGAACATTTTACTGACATAGACAGTAACTTGGACTAGTAACTTGTGCCTAGTCAGCCAATCTATTACTTGATGTTTTTGTAGTGGTAGTACACAGAACCACATGGGCATAGCTGCTGTTAAAAAGTGCTGAGAGGTTCCCCATTAGAGAGTTCCGGATTCTGTGGTTAGGGGAAATTCCCCATATGCTGCAAATGAGTTTATTTCCATGAGTGTAATGTTCTATGCAGTTTTACATATAGAATGTTGGGAAATATGATACTTATATTCTTATACTTGGTGACTGTGTTGCTAAACAATTGGGGAAAAATGTTTTGTGGTTTTGAAGACGTTTACATGCGGCAGGTAAGATGATAGATTTAAGTCACTTTAAGAAAACAGACAAAAAGGCATGTTGCTCAAGACTACAGATGACAGATCGAGAGTGAGATGCAGAACACGTGATGAGTAGCTTTTATCAGGAAAACTTTGAGGATGTGTAAAAGAACACAAATGTGCTGATAAAATCGAGTGCAGAAGGAGGGAACATTTTCCTAAGCAGTATGCGTTCAGCAAATAAATACAAAAAATGACATTAAAACCAAAATTTGATGTGATAGTTTGAATCTGTGCACAGTATGCTGGGTTTGGAGAGCAAAAAGATATTTGTGTATTTCTTTTATTTGGATCCATAGCTAGGTAACAGGAAGAGAAATGATATGACTGGTAGTTCTGGAACACCTTGAGTAATAGGCAACAGAGAGCCTTGTGAAAATCTGTCAAAAAGGAGGAGGATTTTGTGAATATAGGGTTTGCAGAGACACATATCAAAAACTACTTGGGAAATAAAGGAAATACGAAATATGTTTTTCATTGATTGTTAATGCAGAGTGAATCAAATTATAAGCTAATGGATGTAATGGTGGGAAGAGTGGTAGGTGAAGATTTTTTTATTGTTATGTAGTTGAAATAAGTGAAATAAATGGTAGCATTTGTTGGAGGGGAAAGAAACATTAAGAAAAGTTAACTTGATAAAAAGCAAATGATTATAATATATAAGAGTGGAAAAGCCAAGGATGGGGTTACTAAGTCCGGCGGGGGCGCGTTTGTGGTTATATGTGTTCAGGAATTAAGACTAAATTAAGGAGAAATAAGGTTGTTTAAAGCAAGACTGAAGAACAGGAGATATCATGTGGTAGCATATACACGCACAAAAATTAAGTTAAAAAGTGGGGCATACTGGAAATCTGTAAGTATATAAACCTGATCTAGTATTTTCAAGATAAAAAGTAACCACAATGAGGGAAAATGAATTCAGAAAGAAGGCTGGATGAACAACCTGGTCTCAAGAGACAATATGTGCATGGAAAGTTGCCGTGTAAAATAAATGAAGTTCTCCGTTGAATACAAAGAACATTTGCGAGGCGCATCCGAATTATTCGAGACTGGGAGAGGTTCGTGTTCATTAGAATTCTTCTGGAATGGACTGTTGAACACCCACTTGGCTGCACAGTACTGTACGGGGTATTATGACTTTCCCGAAGGAGGGGAGGCCTTATGATGCAGGGTAAGAAAGAAGATAACTCCTGTCGGGTCAGGAAGACTTTGGGAAGGGGTGAAACAGTACATTGGTGCTATTTCAAGGATTGCTTGGGTAGGAGTGAGTGTTTTAGGCGGAAAATGAGGTAGTAAGTTCAAATGGTGCAGAAATGTAAACAAACAAAAGAGAAGCTTGAAGGAAAAGTGAACCTGGCTTTGGCTGGGTTTGGTGACTCAGAGAGGGTCTTGTGTGCGATGATGTTATGTGAAGGTCATCGACACTGTATGCATTAGACGGGAGGTAGGAAATCTTGTAATGAAATTATTCATTTTCTTTTATTTGCTCTACGAAAAACTTTCAGGAACTCCTTGCTTGCGTATAATTTTATGATTGGCAAAGATTTTTACCAAGGAATAAATTTATGGTACATTTTATACTGCAGACACTTGCATACACGCAAGGAGCCCACGGATTTCCTCAGACACGTCAAATCTCTCTAGATTTACTATCTGATTTTTTCGTCGCACAAACAGTAATAAATAGATATCATTGGAAAGGCAATTTATCGAGGTTTGGCATGCGAAAAACGAAAAAATCTGTGGTTTTACGCATATTTTTGGCAATTCTCCAGGTACTGATACCTTTCCTTTTGACTAACTTCAAGTCGTCTTTTGGTATTTCTGTTCTCTGGTTTTCCATTTTCGAAAATACCTCAAAAAGGTATAACACTTCAGTTTCAAAACTAAATCGAAATCAAAATTATATCACAAAGAATAATTTTACTTCAAAGCAGTCATCAAATTGGTATGTCTTCTTTATTATGCTCAACTGTAATATAGCTATACATTAGTTCGTTTGTAATATACATAGATATCTATCTAGCTATCCATCCAGGTGATGTGAAGCGAACTCTGATGCAATTGGTTAAGGCGAGGTCAAGACAAAGGCCGAGTGCGTTGGTTCACCTCGCCGAATAATCTCAGCGAACAGGAGTTAAGTCCCTCTTCTTGAAGGTGGGCTTCTTCACCTAATCTTCATTTGATCTGAATCTCCTATTCAAGGCTTTGTAGTGACAAGTGTATATACACATACACACACACACACACACATATATATTATATATTTATGTGGATAAAATATATATATATATATATATATATATATATATATATATATATATATATATATATATATATATATATATATATATATATATATATATATATATATATATATATATATATATATATATATATATATATATATATATATATATATATATATATATATATATATATATATATATATATATACATACACATATAAGGTATACGAAAACTAAGTACCGATTATTCTCGTGTAGATGTTACACATTCTCAGGTTTATAAATCATATTAAGTGGAGTGAAACAAGGTCATAGTTCCGTGTGAAAGCTCACTGAAATGGAATGTCAGTAAATCTTATTGTCAGGCCAAACACTGAGATTTTTTTAACTTTAGCCTTGGACTGTTTAGATTTTATGCTTTTATGCAAAAAAATCTTCTAATAAATATAAAGACAGAAATTAGTATTTAGCTGTAATAGTGATTGTTTGGTTACCCTTTTCATAGTTCTCAGCGCTGAGCCTGGCTTCTCAGCTGCTGACCGGATCATCCCGGATCATCTTTCCTTATTACCCTCTGGTATTTACTGTAGGTATCTGGTGTTCTTGCTCCTTATGATCACCTTTTCTTATCCATCTGAAAGCTGTGTCATCCGTGGCCGACAATGCCGGAATAAACGTGAACGCGTTTGGAACTTCTTCCCGTTATTTTTCTATCGTATTCTCTTACAGTAAAATTGTATGAATCTTATATTCTTTCTTGAGCTCAAACGCGCGCGCGCACACACACACACACACACACACGCACACACACACACACACACACATATATATATATATATATATATATATATATATATATATATATATATATATATATATATATATATATATATATATATATATATATGTATATATATTATCAAGAGTATCCTCTCACACGCCATCTTCCATGCAATAAATCAAATGAAATAAGGACTAAGCAATTAATTAATTCAATTTAGAACCATTCACTGTAGGCAAATTCGCCTCTAAAACCTTTCTCTCACCACAGCCTTTGGGGGGAAACCACTTTAATCTCGTCCATGTCCAAGTGCTGCCGAAAATTCCTGAATTCCAGGTGCGGACCCAAGGCATGTCAGCTGGTGGGCTGAACACGTGCATTCCGCCATCTTTAAATTGCAGCCACGCTGCCCACATTTCCATCTAGGAAGAGAAAAAATGTAATTCCCGAAGCTATAAAGGGCCTTGGAGAGAGTTGCTAGATCTTAGAATTGTACAGGCGGCCCTAGTGGACGGAGGTCTGTCCCTTGCTCCATTAAACTGCCTATTTCCAACACGTGGCTGGCAGTATCCAAAGCAACGTTTGTTGTGAACTAATTCGCTTGCCCTCCCTCTCGCTGGCCCTCATAAGAAGAGAACTTCAGCTCCTAAAAAAAGTTAAAGTACCAGGATTTAATGTTTTTCGTCAGCCACGTTCCCTATTCGCCTTCGACGAATTTCTTTCTTTTCATCGTGCAATATACCTACAGTGAGACCTGTATTGCTTCTTATGTTTTGTGTTGTTTAATTTGCAAAGCATTTGCAAGAAGTGCAACATAATCGTATGATACTCGAGTCACTGGAATCAAGGTCAGTCTAGGCATCTTCTATGCAATTCCTCAATTCCTTCATTACAGTGTTAGTTAGTTTCGGTTGAGTAACCATAAGTGTTTCGATTACAGATTAGGAGTTATTCGCTGTGGATCCGCGTATCACCTTGTGTGCATAGTGGCCTCCACTGCCTCGCTTTCAACACCCTTCGTAGTGGGCATGCCTTGTGCTTCCTCCCGCAAACTCCCAGTCATTTTCTGCTCAACTTATACAACAGAATTACGCCACCATTCCTCTGATGTGTTTCCTTTGTAAATATAATGAATTAAGTTAAACCCCAGTGTTTATCTAATCACTCCCCTCTCGAAGTAGGCCTTCAGCCGCATTTTGTTGTTTATAATTTTAGCTGTCCTCAAGGCCAGAGTCCAGATTTTTGTGGTAATTAAGGTAAGTTGAGTATCACCTTAGCACACCCCATTAATCTAGCAAGACCTCAGCTTTAAAATGATAAAAATATACATGCATGTATGTATAACGTATTCTCTTTTACAGTAAAATCACGTGTATCTTATGTTTCTTCTTGAGCTCAAACACACGCACACACACATACACACACACACACACACACACACACACACACACACACACACATATATATATATATATATATATATATATATATATATATATATATATATATATATATATATATATATATATATATATATATATATATATCATATTGTCTTACAGTAACATCATATGCATCTTATGTTTTTCTTTGAGCTCAAGCACACACACACACATATATACATACACACACACACACATATATATATATATATATATATATATATATATATATATATATATATATATACATACATATATATGTGTGTATATATAGTGATATTATTATTTTTATATTATTTCAGCAGGTGGCAAGCTTGTCTAGAAAACAAGTTTTGATTAGTTCAAACTCATCAGTGTAAGAAACATTTTTTTGGGGGGGAAATGTTCACTCACAGCAATTAACTGAAGGTCAAATAAATCTTACAAAACCTACGTCTGTGACTGTCGTCACTTTCAGGAAACTGCCTCGTCTCTGGAATTGTTTGGTTTGCCTATGTTCTCCAGCCCAGTTGCAGTTAGCCTTGCTCGATCCGGACTCTAGCCGTTGTTGATGATTTGCTCTTCCGATGTAGCGTTCATAGTTGTTACATTGCTTTTCTTTTTTAATCTAAACATTTGTTACGACTAAAAAAATCATCTTATTTGCTTCCCATATTTTGCAGAGGCTACCTGATAACAACGCCGAGAGAGGTGACAGTGGGAAGTAAGACTCAGTTCTGCATTTTTGTGACGGACCCTGATGCCCCAGAGGGAAGCATTGACGTCAGTTTCGGAGAGGATTACAGAAGCATCAGCGACACAGCGATCAATCCCCCAATCATCAAGGAAAATATTCACGTTCCCGCCGGTAAGTCATAAAATGACCACCAAAGTGTGAAAGCGGATTCTGTGGCTTTCTATAGGACATCCATCAACTAACGTGAACAGGCGTTAAAAGATGTGCTCAGTGAGATCAAATACCCTGTTTGTGAATCTATGCACTGAGTCCACAATAATCAGACATCAGGCTTTCTAGCAACAGCATTTGAGGGGAAGGTTTGTTTATCAATAACAATTCTCTTTTTTTCTAAGAACTGAAGAAATGCAGCACTTAAACTAAAAAAAATAAGATAGATTATTAAATTTCATCTGCTTTCAAAAAATTCTGCCGCTGTTGGTGTGTGTGTGTGCGTGTGCGTGTGCGTTTCAAGAAAGGATGCACTATTGAATAAGTAGAAGAAGTCCCCTTTAATTCAATCTCTTCTTTTCTGGTAATTTGTTAGGTGCGTAGAGAGTTAGTTAAATAAATAATGAAAGAGAAACAGACAGAAACAGAAGTCATTATAAAGTCCACTGCTTTAATTTTAATGTATTTCAAATAATCCAGATATGCAAAGATATAGCATTAGAATTGGAGCAACATAAATATTCTCTAAAAATATGAAAAACATTGAATGGATTTTAATACATGCATAAGACCATTCACATGAAAGAGGTTGTTTAAGACCCGTTATTGCAAGCGATGCATTTAACAATGATTTCGCTTTTATTTCATTTATTTTTTATTTATTGATTGATTTATTTATTTATTTTTGCCTCAGAACGAGATTCAGGATACTGTCATGTTTTTTACCCTCCCTGAATCGTCTGGTAGTATTCGAAGACTACTGCAGGTGTGTTATATCAGAAGAATGGAATGTACCAAGCGCACGACAACATATTTTCTTCTTCTTCTTCTTCCCAGCTTGTTCCCATTTTTATATGGGGTCGCCGTGATGCCTTCTTTTGAAGGACTTTGATTTGGTTTTGGGGTAGACGTTGTAGTCCCGATTGGCTGCCCTGCCTGACATCGCTTAGACCCCGGCATTTCGTACATGTATTGTACCAGTTCACCAGCGCTCTTTCTCCCAGCAGCGAGAAGTTGTTACGCGGTGAGGTCGACCGTGTCTATGCCACTTTAAAGGAGTATAAATGATATTAGGTAAATATCGTTTTTCAAAGAATTTCATATACAAGTTTGAGAGGAGTGGGGATAAAGGGTTGCCCATTGTCATACCAAATATTTGTTGGTAAAGTTCACCATTGAATATAAACTTACAATCACAAATGCACAACCTAGCGAGTGAAATAATATGACTTACAGGTAGAAGTAATTCATGATAGATTAGTTCATTACTAAGATACTCTAAAATAGATTCTATACGGACTTTAGTAAAAAGAGAACAAACATCAAACTAACGAATCAATCAGTGGGCCAAAAATTTTGTTTAATTTCTCAACTGAATCTAGACAATTATATACGTGAGAATCGGAGATACTTCCAAGTAACGGGGACAAGAGCTTGGTAATATATTTAGAAAGTTTATATGATATTGAGTCAACAGTACTGATAATAGGCCGCATAGGATTATTTTCTTTGTGTGTTTTTACTAATCCGAACAAGTAAGGTAACGAAGGAAATTTTACTGACAAGTGACCTATTAGTTCTTTTTTATCTTTAAGGATTTTTTTCACTGTGCTGTTGAAATTTTTTATGACTTGATCAAGAGAATTTGTTGTTAGTTTTTTGTAAGTCGTATCATCATGCAGTAGGGCTTGCATACGTGACATGTAGTCAGCTTTATTTAAAATTACAATGCTATTCGATTTATCAGCTTTTGTGATGTGGATTGTATTGTCTTTTTTAAGATCGGTCAAACTTTTCTTACAGCTAGCAGGGAAATAACTTTCATGCCTAACATTCGCAGCTCCATAAACAATACCTTTAATTATGTCAACATGATTTTGAGGAAGATCACAATATTGTTCAAATATACACAGGGACGACGCAATCGTTAAAGCAGAGGGTCTATTAGATACAAAGAAGGATAAACCGTATCCGAGTGCACTCGCAACATTTTCACTTATTTGTTTACTTAATAAATTTATAACACAGTCATTGCGTGCACTATTAGTCCAGTCACTGCTATCAATAAGATTTTTTAGTTTTCTGTATAGTGTCCTTGTTAGGGCATCTGTAGTCCTACGACGATTTCCATAAATTTCTTGTCGCAGCGAGTCCTTCCATTTAGCCGGGATAGAATGATTGACAGAAATTCTGGCTTTTTCTAATTCCTTAAATTTTTCCTTCTCCTCTTGCTTTGCGGCTGCTATGTGGCGTTTTAACTTTATGGCACTGAATTCATTACAAATTAGTTACCTTATATATATTTTCTAAGTATTCGTATGTTTAATATAATTTTTTATTTTTAAAAATGTTCATCTTGCAAAAATTGTTATTGTTTACAAAAAAGAGAGAATTATTTTGTTGTACTAATATTTTTTGGTGGTCAGTCACCCCTTGTATAATCTTTTAATTGTCCTGTCCCTGCTTCTGAACGGTTGCTCATAATCCTTTGCAAAACCTCTTAAATATTTAACCCTGTTTTGGCAGTTCTACTAATTCTTTAATTGTGTTGGATTCCAGATACATTTTTTTTCCTTTGTAATCCCCATCTGTCATTTATATAAGCTTTCTTTGTAAACTTACCTTTATATTTCTTCAGTCTGCTAAGTGAAGGACGACAGACAGTCGAAAGGCCTCGCAGCACTCCAGTGTTCCCCTTTCCTTCGTGGGTTTTATCTTTTTATATATATATATATATATATATATATATATATATATATATATATATATATATATATGTGTGTGTGTGTGTGTGTGTGTATGTAATATACATATACATATATATACATATATATATATATATGCATACATATGTATATGCATGCATGTATGTATGTATGCACGTACGTATTAATCTTTAGCAAATTATATCCATAAAATATACTTGTGAATGTGAAATATTGAATACATATGCGAAACGTATGCACTACGAACAACACATGAACTGAAATGGAGTTATAAAAGCCTGAATGGAATTGTGAATATATTCAATGAAATGATAGGTGCAGAATTTACTCTTCTCTGGGATGCTGGGTATCGGTGAATCTTTGCCCTCACGACAAGGAGCGAAACAGCCCCTGGTGCCTGAGGCAAAGAACTACCTTCAGAGTCTTCCAAAGGGTCCTCTTCCTCTCCTTCTTCTGGGAGAGTCTTTTGCACTCCAACAACTGACGAGGAGCGACCTGCAACAGAGAGGAAAGTTGTTATTTCATCTCACACAAATATATAGAAACTATTTATGAATATATTCCTTTAACTTTTCCCTTTACGTCGAATATCCTCCAATGCTTCATAGAACAATGCGTCAATGACTTTTCATAAATGTATCCCTTATATTTTCCTTCTAAGCTTCCTATCGAACTCACGCATATTTTCTTTACTTTTTCATTTATGAAATGTTTATTTCGTATACTTCATTGCGTTAAGCGCACCAAATTCACTGTCTTGGAGCATAATGAAAATCAGGGTCGAGGGAAGTGTTGTTGCTCTCGACCTCGAGTTCAAGGTCTCTGTCAACCCTTGCAACCCCACCCTCTTTTAACTCGTCCAAGGAAATTGCCCGCTTACTTCCTCCTCATTTCGTTCAGATATGTCTCTAATCTGTCACAAAAGACAAGCCTTGAATGAAAAGTAGTTGTCTGTTATTTTGTTATTTCATTCAAATGCTGGTTATATGTATAAAATATAGAATATTGCAACAGGCACACACACACACTTATATATATATATATATATATATATATATATATATATATATATATATATATATATATATATATATATATATATATATATATATATATATATATATATATATATATATATATATTATATATATATGAAATGAAAGGAACCTATAAAAACACCTAAAGAGTAGAATTTATAGCGTTCTATTTTGGAGACAGCTATATTCCTCAACGGACAGGTAATGGATTAGGAAGTAGAGAAAAGTTTTATTTATACAGTTAAAGGAAAGTTCCAGAAGTCGGCCGCTACGTCAGTCCTGTTGACAGCTTCTTCTTAATCTTCTTACACACTGGTTGGAGAAAGTTTTTATCGGTCAGATTTGAATCCCAGGCTCATCGTATTTCTTTGTTTAATCAGTGCTGATTCTACCATCTGGCTTTTGAACAGACAATTGCTGCTATAAATTATACGTGACATATTCCACTTTATTCTATGACATTTAAGTGGTTAAAATCCGACGTAAGATTGGTCACAGTCAAGGTTTCGTATACTACTGTGTCTTTGGGGACTGGCTTTTGTTGGACGTTAATTAGGGATTTGGCTAGGGTATTTGTGTAGGTAAAAACAGAAGGGTTGGAGTTTCCAAGTGTCTTTGTCAGCGTCTTAATGCCGTCCAGTTGTTGGATTTTGATTTTATTGCTGCGTCTCTTTGGTCATGTTTTGAGGGGGTCGGTGGAAAATGATGTTTGCTTTATTGATAGCTTTCTCATTCATATGATCGGGGTACTTTAAAGATGACAGCTGCTTACAGATTAGTTCAAATTCATTTTTCATAGCGGCCGACTTCTGGAACTTTCCTTCAACTGTATAAATAAAACTTTTCTCTACTTCCTAATCCATTACCTGTCCGTTGAGAAAGACAATTGTCTTCGAAATATAACGATATAAATTCTACCCTTTTGGTGTTTTTATGGGCTCCTTTTATTAGATGGAATTCTGTTTTAACAGAAAATATCTTAGTCATTTTGGCCCATTATGGAATTCAATCGTCTTCCTACTTTTTTCGCCTTCATCGAGAAGTCAGGCCCTTTTTTCGCAAGTCTGAAAAAGAACTGAGCAGACTACACCGGCTGAAAAAATGAAAAATACTTCTTAAAAGAATGTCTCAAAGAGCAAGTCCTTCCGAAAATGTGCGGATTCGGGAGATGGACTCTTCAGTCGGACCCTTCCCTCTCTCACGTAAGAACATCGCTTCTGACATTGCTGCCTACAATAGCAAGACACATTCCGATAGACTTTCCCGGAAGCTGAATGATTTAATAAATAACAGCGCAAGAAACAATCTTGAGTAACAAGATAAAGTTTTTAATTTATTCAACACCCGCCTTGCCGTAAATCAACACTTAGTCTTAAACCTCGGTTTATCCTTTGCCCTCATGCCAGACCCGAAAAACACCCTAGATTTTATAGTTGCTTTTGACAAATTTATAGCCGATAGAAATTACAGCCTGGTGGAGATATGTTTAAAAGGCGCATTACTGAACGCAATAGCAGACCTTAACAAGAAATATCCTGTTCCTCGTAGATTTATGAGAACCATCCGCTCGCTACAAAAATTAGACGCCGTAATAAGCAGATCCGACAAAGACGGCAAAATCGTGATTATGGACACAGACTTTTACCTTAACAAAATCAACCAACTCCTTAGCAATACAAGCACATATGGCAAATTAACAAGAAAAAAAAAAACTCCAAAACGTCCCTATAGAGATTTCCCAAAAAGTAAGATTAATTGGTAAAGACAAAAGGAACATTGAACTACTGGAGAAATTTAGTCATTAACCCAAAACTGCTGACTTTCATGGCCTTCCTAATACTCATAAAGATAATCTACCATTGAGACCTATCGTCTCATGTGCCGGAGCTTTCAATTACAAAATTTCTAAGTGATGAGCAGGCCTCCTTGACCCATTCTTAGGCATATTTTCCCCCAGTCACAAAAAGCATTCTGAAGATTTCTGTCACAAATTCAAAGAAGAGCATATACCACTTCAAAACATAAAACTTTTCAGTTTAGATGTAGATTTCCTATTCACAAAAGTACCAGTGAAAGACGTTCTACAGCTTTTGAGAGAAAAATTAGCCTCCTGTATAGATAATTTCCCACTAGCCCCAGATAAAATAGTAAAGCTAGTGGAACTATGTGTAGCAAACGACCTCTTTTCATTTGGAGTCCTTCTACAAATAATAATTCGGGTGCAGCATGGGCAGCCCTTTAAGTCCTGTTTCAGTTAATCTATGTATGAAATATTTTTAAACTATAACAATAAATGTCATAAAACCTAAAGGCATGTTGTGGATGAGATATGTTGATGATAACCTAACATTCTGAGATGATATATGGGTTAATTTCAACGATTTGCTTGTAAAATGAAATGCATTAGTGCCCAGCATCAAATTCAGAGTTGAATGGGAAACAAAAAAACAAAAATCCTTCTCTTGGAGTTTTGATAATTCGAGACACGACAGAATACAAATTTACCGCATACAGAAAACCAACATTTTCACTTTCATATATTCACTAGTTTAGTTATCAAGACATTTTTATTAAAACTGGCGTAGCCAGCAATTTGCAGTATTCAATAAATTTTTCGAGATAGCCTCGTTAGAATTTTCAAGGTCTAAAAAAAATTGCTGTTAACCTGAACCTTTACTGAATCATAATGGCAACTGAGGCCACGAAAAAAGAAATTGAAAATATAGTCTTTTTAGGTGCAGGAAAGGAATACATTTACTCTTTTCTGAAGATAAAAATATCTTGAATGAGCAGTTTACCAACTTTTTCCCCATTAAATTTTAAATTCCATGCCTGGACCTAGCAATCACTCCTATACCAAGTATCGGAAGCCATTGTGATTGCGTAGTTACTTTCGTCAACCATTTGAGCAAAAGAAGAAATGTCTAAAAAATGAGCTTGTAAGTTGTCATCCTGAAGTATGCCTCGTAGCATGAGGCTAACAAAAACCCGCTCCCGGTCTAACCTTTACGGCGGCGAGACCAAGTTATTGTTATAAAATGAGATGAAGCTGACAAAAATCGCCTTCCCTGACTGAGGCCATGTACTGTACAATACAGTAAGGCTGCGTTTACACCGAACAAATCGAGTCGCTAACGCGAGTCAGACTGACTCATTCCATTCACTCTGAATCAGTCAGTCGGAGTGCAATTGTCTATCAGCACTCAGTACCAGTCAAATTTTGGCGAGTGTGGATGTATATTCTCTTGCTGAATTATCTGCTTTGTTACAGATTCGGAACCGCAAATGCAAGAGAATTCGAATCCGGGTGCATGAACTTATTTAACATCAAAAGACATGATTTTGGGAACTCCAAAAAAATTCTCTAATTACTTCAGGATGAAGACGGAAAATTGAAAAAAAGCTGGTGGAACTGACTGGATCTTCCATAAGGAAAATGAACAGTCATTACTGTCGTGAAATTGCAGCTGAAGAAAGAATGGAAAATGCACGTTATTGAAGGTGTCAAGAAGCGTTTCATTTAAGTTTATGAGAAGGTCAGTAGTGAATAAGAAATAAATGAACACAGATTTTCTTATTCCTGCTGGAAAGTTTTAGGCATACAAATTAGGAAGCATGAAATGTCAGATGATCAATTACAAGCATTCATTTTTTCTTCTGGGTACAGGAAAGAAAAAAGTTAGGAAAATTGAAATTTTAGGTTCCCTCCTTAGAGATTAGAATATTCCGAGTAATTATCACTTTCATTAGAGGTATATGGCGATGCTGCATTTGAAGGGAGCTGCTCTGTCGAGTAACCACAGTTTAAACATCTTCCTCCGAAAAGCTTCATGCATTTCCATCTTGATGTCAATGTTGTCAACGGACGACAGTTGTTTCATCATCGGTAACAGGCTTGACAGAAACAGACGATCTTGATCGCTGTCATCTGTAGAGCGCGTTTGTTCTCTTGACCTTTTCAGTTAGTCTTGCAAACGCATACTCATTTCGTCTGCAGTGTCGTCTGCAACGTTTTTGGTGACTAGTTTTCTTGATATGGCAAGAGTCGGCCTGACTACTGAGAACCTCACAAGTGTCGACAGTATTCGTAGCTTCTTTAAAAGATCCAGTACCTGTTGCTTCCTGACGGCACAAAGTGTAGAATTGTGGGGTGTGTTTTCATTTCATTTTCATTTCAGCACTAACTTCTTCCACCGAGCAGCTGCCACTGTGCGATCCCGGTGGTTGCGATCACTGGGACCATATAGAGAAGGCCTCTCTCGAACCAAACATATCAAGAGCTCGATCTGCATGACGCTCAAAGCACTTCTGACTCGCTATGACTGATGAAAAATAGGTACAGCCTCACCCGTGACTAGCTTTGACTCGATTCGTCCATGTAAATATCTTTGCAAAAAATGCATTCAAATTAATGTGAAGCGTGTTAGACGATTCAAGGAGAGTCAAGGCGAGTCGTGACCCGACTCTTTGATGTCAAGGCAGCCTAGTGTAGGCTGCCCGGGACCTATCAGAAAATGAATTCAATATGAACAACGACGCCAAGGCACTAAATAAAGCCGTTGAACAGTTATATCATTTATTAAGAGCATTCGGGTGTAAGAAAAATGCCACTGAATTCTTGGAACCGTGACATCAAGATCTGCCTTTCCTTTTTCATTAGTTCTACAGTTCACTAGGACGGAATCCCTCTGCGCCCGACAGTCCTAAGCTGGTTCAAGATTTCAGAAACAATAAAACAAAAAAAGGCTCACATAAGCGTTTTTGAAGAGCACTTGCGCCACAAACGCCTGTCGCCTTCCAGTTTTAGCCAGTACGCATTCATCCCTGCTTTACTAATTTTTCCAAAACTTAAAATCTGAACGACAAGTTGTCACCTGCGCGGTACCCTTCTACCTTCCGGTAAACTTCACATGACAAGCTCTCGATATTTTCCATTTTTACAGGTAATATTTATAAGGTCATTAAGACAAACCTCCCCTTGGAGTTTTGAAGCACAAGTAGTGGGCGTGGAGTGGACAAAGCCTTAGATATGCGCCCTGTAGTGCCTCTATGATTCTAAGGCATAAGCAGTAGCATACCTGACCCCATTCTTTCATGCCTGAAGAGGATAAATGGATATGCTGCAAATCCTCAAAGAGGTGGTTTGTCGTCTTCCTCTATTTGCAGACGAGACTGGCTGCTTATAATGCATTTAAAAGGTAATCGAAAGATACTGGAATGTCTAAACGTTTCCCGATGGATTTCACTCGACACCTTCAAAGAACGACTGTTTTCCTCATTGACAAATTACCAAGAGGTAATCCGAAAAGCGCATTTAAGCCTCAACAAGCATAACAAGAGCCATGTGCATTAAATAGGCAACACGAAGCTTTGTCGAAGAGATTCATTCCTAAATCTCTACACATTTTCTTTAATCTGTCACGTCCAACGCGAGAAAAGCATGCATTCACCAAGTACCATACATGCATACATATACACATGCAAGCTGCCAAGAATAACAGCATTGTCTTTGTTAATTCACAGTTGTTAACGAATAACTATTATTATCTTATTAGATAGTAGGTGTGTCAAATATATATATATATATATAATATATATATATATATATATATATATATATATATATATATATACATATACTGTAAGCTCGAAAACAGATGCATCCCCTGTCATATTTTATCTCCGGAAATCGCAAAGTCCGCGGGTAATCTTGAAAGGGCCGGATTATCCGGTGTGTAATAGGGCTCTATCTCTTAGAGAACTGCGATTTTCCTAGCTCCATCTCACTTGGCGTTATGCTGTTGCTATATTTTTGCTTCAATTAGGAATCAGGATGGCTCGAATGACTCATCATTCTAGGTACTGACAGTTATGGGATCACTGAATTCAGTGACATCATTCATGAGTTTGGTACAGGCAAAGGAAAGTCAGCACTGGTTTTCTAGATTTTGTAGCTTGTATAGACCGTAGCCTAATCACCTCTTTTAGACCTCCGTTCCATACCCTAAATCGAAGGCACTGAATGAACGCCATATATTTTTTTAGTAGCAAAGCGGATGAATGGCACAATTTTAAAGTAAGAAGACATCACGGTAAGATTAAGAAATTTAATGTTGTCAAAAAGAAGAACAGTCAACTGTTTATTCAGTATATGCTTGCTTTAATATTACAGGGTATAAATTCGTCTAAATAGCAACTGTGTTGAATGCAGTGCTTGGGCCAAGATTATATACTTATGCATATATATATATATATATATATATATATATATATATATATATATATATATATATATATATATATATATATATATATATATATATATATATATAAATTATATATATACATATGCACAAGTGTGTGTGTGTATATGTATATATATATATATATATATATATATATATATATATATATATATATATATATATATTTATATATATCATATGCAATATATGCATTGTCTTATGCAAATACGAGATGTAATCATGGGATATACGTAGGATGCACGAAGAGGCTGTTGAAGGTACGCATAGATCCCCACAAGGGCGTAATCCATAGAACTGGTAACAGGTTGTCTAATCCCCAACAATCAACTATACATATATATATATATATATATATATATATATATATATATATATATATATATATATATATATATATGGCAATATATATATATGTTACGAAGGAAGTGAGTAGAATAGAAAGGCACCCTCATCCTTTAACACATTATTAATGCCGACGTTTCGCGACGCATCCGAAGTCGCATTTTCAAGGCTATAACATATTATATTTTGGAACATTAGTATCTAAAAATATTTTGTGATGATATGCTATGACAACAGCTCTTCACGAAGTAAAAACACTTAAAACTAAACAATATACTCATAGACAAACACATTAAAAATAAAGGGAGTTCACTTAAATCTTAAAATAGCCTACCTATATGAAAGAAAGAGTAAGACTGACTTAAACACAAAGACAAAGTGAGGAAAACCAGTTGCCTAAGCTAGGCTATAAGCAATTGTACAGAGGACGATTGATTGTTTAACGACAGTGCAGTCTTTTTGATTTTTATAGATTCTAAAAAGGTCAAGTCGTTGTTGTTCTGCACTTGGGCTAAGATGGAAAAATCCTTGCTGTCAATATAAGTCTGACATAATTTTGAATGGTTATGTATAGTTGATTGTTGGGGATTAGATAACCTGTTACCAGTTCTATGGATTACGCCCTTGTGGGGATCTATGCGGACCTTCAACAGCCTCTTCGTGCATCCCACGTATATCCCGTGATTACATCTCGTCCAAGTGTACAGTATTTGTATACGACGCTGGACGAAAGCAGAGGACTGAGTCGATCTTTAACTCTGAACAGGAACCCAATTGTTAAGGAATTTTTTAGAATAATTTTCAGATTCAAAGTAGGAAACCCCTTTCGAATAATGGATGTGCATTTTCTCCTGAAAGTATCATCATGAACGAAAGGGAAACTTGCGTACATCTTTAGTTTCGGTACAGTAAATATAGGTGTTGGTGGAGTCATTTTCTCTGTTAGCAATTTGTTTAAGGATCTGAAAAGAAGCCGTGAAGGAAATCAGTTATGGCAACTCTCTCTCTCTCTCTCTCTCTCTCTCTCTCTCTCTCTCTCTCTATATATATATATATATATATATATATATATATATATATATATATATATATATATGACTTTTTATCACATCACCGTGATTCATGACCTCTCTTGTGGCCGATTGGGTTAATGCGTCCCTGTAGTCAAGTCCTGAGTTCCTGTCCTTCGTTGGTTATTGAGCTACGAGACGGCGTACTATATTATCAACTATAAAAATATATTACATATAATATTTCGGTAACATATATGAAAATATATTATTTCAGGTCTCGAGGTGAAGCGAATTGGATATTAAAGGACAAGTTTGTAGAAGTTTTGATAACTATATATATATATGGAAGTTTTTCCCCCAATATATATATATATATATATATATATATATATATATATATATATATATATATATATATATATATGTGTGTGTGTGTGTGTGTAAAATCTATAACAAGTAAAGGGAAAACATGTTGGAAATGCAATGAAATATTTAATCGAAATCTTTACGTAGAACCTAGCTTCTGTTTGCATATGTCAGCGTGAGCATCTTGCATTGTTTTGATTATCAGTTATTATGTTAAGAAAACTCCCTGTTAGGATGTTTATAGTGAAAGCTCTGTGAACGTGAAACAAGATTTAGTGTAAATCTTCTGAAGGCAGGAAATGGAATCTAAGTAACGAAATACAGAATTCCTTGAACAGGCAGCTAAACACTGATACAAATTCTAAAAATCTTACGCTAGGGTGACCATTAAGGGTTAATTACGACTGTTCAACGTCATAAAAAATTGTAGTTTGAATGAAATGCTATTACAAAATCCACTTCATTAAAATAAAAGAAAACTGCATTTAATCTGAACTCAAAAGAGTAGTCTTTAACTACGCTAAATTTGAAATGACACCGATTTTTGGTTAGGCTAATCGCCTAGTTTTTGATAGCTAACCATCTCTATGAGTAGGAAATACAAACTCAATTTCCAATACACCATCGTATGAACTTGAGTCCTGCTCTTAATAATCATTCGTAACTTGTTTTAACTATTTATTTATCCTCCAGTGATGTCACGCTGACGGAGGGCACTAGAATTCCTATTTTTAACAGACGAAGAAATATCACCTGCAAAAGCCCAAATATGCTCAAAGTAACACACGCCTTCACGAATTATATATATATATATATATATATATATATATATATATATATATATATATGTGTGTGTGTGTGTGTGTGTGTGTGTGTGTGTGTGTGTGTGTGTGTATACTACGGAATTTACAAGTCCCCACTGATAGCTTTTTTGACAGCATCGACAAACTAATTGGTGCTGTGTGCCACAATGGCATTCCTGTTAAAAATATAATGGTAATTAAAAGTACTGATGAACGAAGCATTTGTAAAGTTAATGTTAATGGGGTGTTGTCACGTGAATTTTCAGTACAAATACTATTGTACCTTTGTTGTTTGCACTCTTCATAAATTTCGTAATGAAAAATATGTCCAGATATGGGAGAGATGGAGTAACTACAGAGATTTTTCGGAATACGGAGACCATGCTGTTTTAATCGGAAAAACTGAAAGATAGAATAAACTTTCTTAACAAAATGCATCATATATTTAGGACGGTGGGACTCGCAATAAATTTCAGAAAAACAGAAGAGATGAAGGCAGAGTATGCACAAAAGTGATAAAATTACATTTGATGGAGAAATGATGAGTGAGGTTGAATCTCTCAAATATTTAGAAACTCTGATATCCTGCGCTAGTTTGCTTGTGTTAGAATTTAGTGAGACTGAAAAAGGCCAACCAAACAATGAGCAGGTTAAGTAAGATTTGAAATCAAACACACTGAATGTGACACGACACTCAGAATAACAAATCTAGCGCGATCTGTATTACCGCAATCAATTTCAAGTAGAACTTTCAGAGTCAGTTAGTAGGATAAAGTGTCAGTTGGGGCTCCTGTGGCCAACAGAAGAGTTGGGAAACCCAGTCTTACACGGACAAGAGCGTGCGAACGGAAGCTGGAGATGAATAGAGATTTGTGGAAGATAAACCACAGGAAAGACATCAGCGGGGAAAGTTCACAGAGGCTCGTCAGCGGGACATGGAGTTGGAGGCGGCGATGATGATGATGATGATGACGATGATGATGATGATGATGATATTCATGAAATCGTGGGTTTCATTACTGTTATTACAGGAATCAAAATGTGACGAAGAATATAAAGTAAGACTATGACCAGTGGAAGGCGAAAAAACGGATTGCAACATCTTTTACCATTAGTAATTAAAGGCAAATAGGCAAATGCCCTCAAGTGAAGGCAAGGGATGATTATGTTATACGTTTTCTGTTTTCTTCTTAGTCATATATATATATATATATATATATATATATATATATATATATATATATATATATATATATATGTATGATGTATATATATATATATATATATATATGATATATATATATATATATATGTATATATGTATATATAATATATATATACTGTATATATGTATATATATTATATATATATATATATATATATATATATATATATATATATATATATATAATATATATATATATATATATACACTAGTATATATATGTATATACATATATATAATATATATACATATATATACATATATATATATATATATATATATATATATATATATATATATATATATATATATATATATATATATACATACATACATATTGATACTGTACATACATACACATGTACAGTATACAGTATATGTACATATATATATATATATATATATATATATATATATATATATATATATATATATATATATATATATATATATTACTACGGATGTCCGAGGATACTTGATTAAGATGGCAACGGAAGAATGCTGGGAGTTCCTTATAGTTTTTACACATCTGACTCAATATTAGGACAATTCATAGACAAACAAGGGGAAATCTGTGGCTTAGGGCCTTTTCATGTGAGGAAAATTATGTAAAACTCAAGGGTCCTCTTAACTAATTATATTTACATAACAAACACAGATCAGAAGAATGACAAATTACTGAGCAGGTAATAATAAGGGCCTGCTAAATGAATGAATCCTACATAGAATAAATATGCTATGCCGATGATGTCTTCATAACAGGAAACATCGCTGTGGGGGTAGAAGGGAGACTGCACATGGATAGAGATGAGTAATTCCACAGTAGAGGCCTATCTGCAATGTATGCAAGACGATTAGTTGCAAGAATAATAAGACGCTCAAAGGGAACTGAGGAAAATGCACAGATGGTGCCAAATAACTCAGTTCAACACTAAATGCATATTTGTGTTAACACTGAATGCTCCAACACAAATTACTGAAGGCGATTGCATAATGGAAACTAAATGAAAATCAGACAGAGAAATAACAGGTTTCTTATTCCGGTACATTACCTTCGTCAAGCTGACAGTGTCTTTGTTCGATAGGGGGCTGGTGATGGAAGAGGGAATTAAGATGCCACTACAAAGTATACTGGTTCAAACCTCATTGTCGAACACGTGGAAAGTTCGAAGGTCAGGCAAGGTTAAGGACATCTGTCCTGGGTGGTGTTCTGAGTGCTTCTCTCTCTCGATTTCTGTTGCATCATCTATAAATAATCATCGGAGATTACTCATTGCATCCAACATAGGTGGCGCAAAGGTCAATCTTTGCCACGTTTTCTATATAGGCCACATGGCAGCAGTCAACCTTGTGGAGGGTTAACATAGCGGCAGAGATGACTTTCTCTTTTTTTTTTTGGCTCCTCCCTTGTCGCTGCTTGACGCCAAGGAGTACAATGGTCACCTGGAAAACAAGGCCTTAGGCAGTCATTTGGACAGAGAGAAGGGTTAGGCTTAACCATTTTGGGGAATGAAGGAGAGAGTTTATGAAGGGGCGAGTGGAAACCCACAGTTCTGGTAGTCAAAACAGTTGAAATGAATTTTATTTCTTTCTCTGCTATGTTACGGATGTAAAACGGGTGAGGTGGCTTTGGGGGAGGCGACAAAACCCCCACATGACAAAACCCCCACCGACAAAACCTCCACCGACAAAACCCCCATACAACAAAAACCCCATATGACAAAACGCCCATATGACAAAACCTCCCTACGACAAAACCCCCACCAACAAAACCCCCACCGACAAAAACACCCATATATTTTCTAGAAGGAGCTTACTGAAATGACTAGTGTATATATAGTTTTTTTTTTTTAATCGTTTATTAAAGAAGATAAGATTATAAAGTAAAAATGTACAGTTTCGTAATATTTATTACACAAATCATATAGGAAGTCAGAATTTATATATTCTTATATTTTTTGCTACACCATTAAGAAATTCTTCGATGTCCTTCTTACCATTACTAAAATCAAAACAAAGGTTTTGCAATCGCGATTGCAATTTTACAGTTTCTCTCTTAATTTTCTTACGAAGAGGTTCTCCGATGGCATTCTTATCCAAGCAAGTTTGAACCATCAGTGCATCTTTGTTCAGAGCTTCAATTGCAACCCAAACTGTGGGATGACTATAACCAACCAGGTATTTAAAAGTATTGTTCCAAGTTTCACACTGGTTATTTGTACGGTCTTCGCCACTAACTGTTGCTTCATACACGCTCCATTTTTCAGGAGGAAACAATGGTGGAATTTGTCTTGCACGACGCTTAGTACCTGTCACATACGTCGAATCAAAATATGCCAACAGAGGTTCAAGATGGCTAGGCAGTTCAATTTAAGGAAATTCATGCCATCTATGATTCTATCAGATGGAAGAAAAGCAAGTCCGTCAATCATACCATAAAAATGTCTTGTAGATTCATCTTCCTTGTAGATACTGTTCAGTCCTATGCTTTGTAGTTTCCGCCATGTATTCTGTGTTAAATGGTAAAACATGTTTTCGTATGGATTTGAGGTCCCAGTACATTTTCTATAGCATTCAAAAGTGATTTTTCAAAATCGGTCATAGTAGTATCGGGATTCATATGTAACCCTAGTTCCTCTCCTTTATCTAGGACTGTTGTAAGAAATTCTTGATAGATTTCCTGTGATCTGCCGGAAAGGAAACCATACACACAGCTTATTGCTGAATCACCGAGAGGAGCTCTAATAACAAATAGCTGTTCAAATAACACAGGAGCCGATGCAAAGGTTCCATCCATATACCAGGTACTGTATGTGCCTGAGCTAAATGGTCCATCGCATCTCTTGTTGCAAATATAATGATTCGATTATTGGCTTCAGCACCATTATCATGAAGAAGAAAAGGCACAGAATTTTCTCCTCGTGTCATAGTCCATTCACCTAAAATCTTCAAGTCCTTCAACGATTCGGGATCTTTAGGGCGTCCTTCTTGGCGTTTTCTTTGAACATATCTTTTAACTGTATTTATATTTTCCATGGCAATTCTTCCGTCCTGAGTCATACTCTCCAACGAATCCGCTACAATGCGACTAGTATTTCCTCTAGTTGATTTGGCCTGTTGATAGAGGGTTGTATGCACTTTTGCTGCTTCCACTGATCCTTCATCTCCCGCATGATTATGTTCAATAATTGAAATGACGTCCGATATTGCTAAATTTGTTGTTATTTTTCCATTACATCCAAACGCTGATCTTCTGGAACATTCCCACCTCATCGTAGTAGCACTGGTGGATTTTTTTAGTATACATATAACCTTTATAGCACAGTTTCTCTCCACCCTTATTATTACGGATGACTTCCATGATGAGCAAAGGAGTACAGAAAAAATTATTTCCACTCAAACTAAAGCTCCGTCTTAAGAAAAAAAAAGTCATTTTGTAATAATTGTAAATAACTAGCAAAGGAGTATTGTCAATACAAATTTGTTGATAGTTTGCTAGTTAACAGACGAAAACAGTGAAAGCTTTCCTTGTAACCACTGTACATAACTTATCGAATAACAATAGGTAATTTACTAATTTGTCGCTCTCTCTCTCTCTCTCTCTCTCTCTCTCTATATATATATATATATATATATATATATATATATATATATATATATATATATATATATATATATATATATATATATATATATATATATATATTTATTAACTATCCGCACTTTCATTATTCGTGTGGGTTTTTGGTCGTGTGGGGGTTTTGCCGTGTGGGGTTTTCTGTGGAAGAGGTCCAACTGTTTGATGAAGGGACAAACTGCTTGATAGTTTATATATATATATATATATATATATATATATATATATATATATATATATATATATATATATATATATATATATATATATATATATGTATATGTATATATACATATATATATGTGTGTCTATATAATATATATATATTTGTGTGTTTATCTATACATGTATGTTGTGTTATTTATAATATAGAATTTATGTTATTTATAATATAGATTTATACGTATTTACTTCTCTCTCTCTCTCTCTCTCTCTCTCTCTCTCTCTCTCTCTCTCTCTCTCTCTCTCTCTCTCTCTCTCTTTGCTGTATTACTTTTTAAATTTCACAGAAGTATATAGCACTTATATATACAGTATATATATACATATAATATATATATATATATATATATATATATATATATATATATATATATATATATATATATATATATATATATAATAATGTTTGGCATCTTCTGAATTGTTTAGTACTTCATTACAACTTCTTCAATAGTAACGTACCAAAAATTCCACGTACAGTCCTTGTTGTTACTAAATGATTGGAATTTGAAATATGGATTTGAGAGTAGTGGTCCAGAAGTCCGTTTACTTATCCTCTTATCACACTCTGTACTGTCCGTGATTTTTCAAAATATAGAAAACCCACTAAATCAAGTACAGTAGTGGCGACTGTAGCACCTCTTGTCATTTAAAAACCAGATTCCAGAGCACAAGGGCGAATATGCAAGAACTAGTCACGCCTGAATTCAGTAACATCCGGTTCGTGCTTGGGAGTACAACTTTCAAGTCATTTGTAAGTCATTAAGCTTTTTAAATCTAATCAGTGAATTCAGGGGCATCATATCACTTGCATTATTTTAGTGTCCTCTCTTACTTTTTTTTTAATACTTTCATCTTTACATAGTTTTATTAGATAATGATCTACATTTCCATGTTGGTTCGTTTTGAGAACATTTGCCTGTTTTCATCAGGGAATATTAACTGGTCTCTTTTTTGACGGTTTACACGTAGTAAGTTACGGTGATGACAAGCCACAACATTCTAAAATATTTTATTTCACCTGCGGCAGAAAATGTTTCCATAATTCAACCTATTCAAACAATCTAAGTAAATGACTTCAAATTCTGGAGGGAAAACTAGACTCGTTCTGATTCAGATCTGAACATTATTTTGTTTAATAATTAACATCATTCAGCAATTCTTTCAACACTTCCACTTCTACCCCTGTATAATACTTAGAAGTCACCGATGTTGTTTGATGGGTGAGGGCACTAGACTTTCCAAAGGCTGGCTAGAGAGACAGCTTACTCCCCTCCCTCTTGATCGTGATATTGTCATCTAGACTCCTTGGCAACAGGAGAGTTGGAAGACCTACAGTAGACCTACTTGGATGAAACTATCAGAAGGGAGGTTGGAGTTGAGTGGAGATTTTAGGAAGTGGAAGCAAAGGGAAGACCCGGATGGCAGAATTTCACAGAGGCTCTTTGCGAAGCACTTTGTAGGATGCGATGATAATGTTGACGACATATTACTGATAACAATATGGTATAGTGTTTAAATATTCACAAGTCTCCGCCTTTGACAAAGCAAACAAAACAAAAAATTCACTCACTAAACTATCAATCAAGAAAACGTTGCTGGCAGAGACGTTGTTGAATTACATGAGTGTGCAGAACGTAATGTAATTGAGCAAGTGGACACAGAAAATGAACTAATTAATGGCGAGGCCTCAAAAGGTAACAGCTATCACAATGAAATCGGGGCCTTCACATAGACCTCAGGAATTATGTGTAATAATTGAATCAAAAGGAAAAAATATAAATTTCAACGATTAAAAAGCTTTTATTGCAAGAGTCTAGTTCTAACGTCGACAAGACGACTAAAACCATATTTTACTTGTTTAAATGTTTATCTATTAAAGAAAACAGTAACAAAAGACAGGAGGCGTTTGCGTATTAGAGACATAAGGGGTGATGCAAGCTTTTTATTTGATATCTTCGTGCTGTTATTTCTAAAACATGTTATACAGATAACTAAATTCATGAGCTCTATTGGGTAGGCTATAGAGCTAAAAACTGATAGATGACTCTCGGAAACTGTTCTCATCATACTTCGGGTTCCAGTTCACCAGAAGATATGGTATTTCTTGGATCTGTTTCTGTGTTTTCCTAAACAACTGGCCAAGCATTTACTGAACATGAAGTCTTACTTAGCTTCGTATTTTTCGTTCCAGGAAAGGCAGAATTTTGTCGTGATCTTGAAGTGTCGGATTCCGACTTCTATCAAGGAAGAATCAATGTCACCGGCAGTTTGAGTGGCAAGGATTTGGATCATTCTGGTCAAGTACGCTTGCGGCCCAGGTCAACGGAGCGCGTGTTTATCCAAACTGACAAACATCAATATCAGCCTGGGGAAACGGTGCAGTTCAGGCTGCTAACTGTTACTGGTCCCATCTTAAATGTTTCGACGAAAAATGTGAGTTTTCCTGTTAACACAGTGATTGTCTGGAATATTCCGATGTGATTTCACCCAGTGCATTAATATTTCAGCTTTGTTGTCGTGTTGTGTATCAGACTAGACTCACAGGTTGTTCAAGATTTTTTCATGATGGTAATCCTGTCTTGTGGAACGGATTTATATACAGTAAAATAACTACAGTGCTCGTTGTTAATAAAAAAAGTCAATCACTAAGACAAATCTAGACAAGAATTTACAAAATCGTGTTATCTTATTTTCTCGATCTTGTGTGAACCAATGATAACCTTTTCGTCAGTTTTAACAGCTCCATCCGTGCCTTTATAGGGACAAGATGGTCATCAGTGGCCCCGAAAGTGTATTTGACCTTGCGGTTGGGCTTATACATAAAAAATGCAATTTGCTTGACCCTTATCTGTAATTCATTCCAAGTAAAGCGAGGGGTAAGGAACTTCTCAAATGCCTCAGAGATAAGAATTTGACAGATTTTGCTTTCTCTTTCAGTATCGAGAGGTCTGGATTGAAACTCCTTCCAAGACACGCATTGCTCAATGGCTGGACGTCGACAACTCGCAAGGCATCGTTCACCTTTCTATGGATCTTGTTGATGAGCCGGAAGAGGTAAAGCAGCGCCATTTCTGGGTCACTTCTTCGATTTGCACGAAGAAGTGACCCGGTTTAACGAAACTGAACATCTTTACCAACTAATTTAAGATTTACTAACTTCAAGGACATGATTAGTTCTAACAGATGACTTCTGACACGAATGAGGTGAAACTGAAATCTAAAATTGGTAATGATTTCCTTAATAAGAATAATGTTAGGGAAGTAGATAATACCAGTCTTGCACAAGTTATTGATAGTTTTCATAAGTACCTTCAGTATTCATGGTTTGTTTTTAAAATATGTTACGTGAATAGTTTGCGATCAGATTATTTTTACTCATAGTATCTCTTAAATGAGTGAACTGTAATTTACATATCACTTAAGTTCTGTCAGTTACGAGAATGATGTTTTTCCTAAAAGTGGTAGTTTTCCCGAATATTCATTGATAACCTTGTAGCACTAAATAAGCTCAAATGTTTGTTATTGGCCTAGAAAAATCTTACTATTAAGTGGATGTTCTTTCTTGTTACTAAAAACCTGTTAAGCTCTTTAACGAAGTCAGTTATTAAGGGTATCTAACAGGACACTCCTTCTAGCAGTAGCCTCAGTTTGCTATCGGACAAAAACAGTTGCCCTGAGAGACTGTTTCATTACGAGCAAGGAAAGTTGGATCATTTTTTTCTGCTTTGCTTTCGAGCTTTCCATCGGTCAACTTTGTTAATGTAACCGTTGTTCTGTTTGAAGGGGTTCTACCACATCCGATTGAAGACAAGTGAGGGTAATTCCAAAACGCAGAACTTCAAAGTTGGAGAATATGTGCTTCCCAGGTTCGACGTGAATATCAAGACTCCTCCTTATGTCTTGTCTACGGATGCAACATTCAAGTTTAGCGTCTGCGCCACGTAAGTGGTTCTTTGAGACATTTATCTACATTAAACATTTTGCTCAGAATGGAGAGGTAAACTGAAGTTTTACGTGTTCCATGTTTTATGTATTCCTTTTACCTAGCCAAGCAAGTAACTCCGTACTGGATAAGTGTCCAAACGGTAAAAAAAAAAACAAAAAGCGTAAATTCATTTCAGATACAGTACCAATCAGAAAAGTTCAAATCTATGACGGAGTCAAATATGACACTCATCAATAGAAACTTTCTTAACTATATGACTATTTTGTGCTCTATTCCTGGGTACTGAGCCTTGAGAATTTTCCCCCACATCAGATGTACCATCAGATGCTTAAGGATTTGTCTTCGTCCGCCTCCCCCGCCCCGCCCCCCGGCCTTGCTGAAGCTGGGGGGAATCTGCCATGAGTCGCTGCAGTGGATCTCCCTTAGATCTGTGATTATAGACCATGGGCCAGCAGCCGAAATCCCCCCCACCCCGCTCCCAAAGGGATTTTTGCAGACCACATTTTTCCTATACTTTAAAGTCCGTAGATTCAGATTCTGGTTGTCTGCACTCTGGATTTTGGCTGCTACAGCCAAAAATTGAAAAATATTCAGGACAAAAATTGGATAAAAAAAGTTAGTTTTTGTCACGCACAGAAAAAAAACAATATATGAAAATGGTAAGGAACTATGGGTTTTAAAATACGCTGAATCGAATGAAATGGTTTATTTCATCGAAAAAAAAAATAGGAGTCAGTAGGTTATTTAGGTTTAAATATAAATTTTTGACTCTCAAGAAAAATGCATATTATTATAGTTTGCTCTCCTTTCTTTTAGTGAAGTGACAGAGAGAATATCCATAAAGAGCATGTTTTTTAGATGCTATTTCATATATAATATGTTATATTTTGTCCAAAATTAAAGCAAATATATACCATGAGAAAAATTATCTTCACCGCTTAGGAGGCGGTTTATTCTCGGGTATAGCCATCTGCTATTTGGAGCATAGACCAGTTGCCTCCCCCCTCCCCCCACCAATATATCTGTGCAGACTCTACCTTTTTATTTCTTTAGAGTCAGTTGATTCAGAGTATGATTTTCTGCACTCTGAGATGTCGAGATTTTGGCTGCTACATCCAAAATTTTAAAATAATTTTTAAAAATCTAATTTCAAATAATTTCAAAAAGTGTTAGCTTAACTAAGTGGGCAAGGAATAGGTCATGTAATTTGATGTCATTTCTCATCAAAAGACAAATTAGACTAAATCATAGGATTTTGGCCCAAAGAATCCAAGGAAAACAAGAAAAGAAATTAAATTGATAAATCTTTGGTTTTTATTAGAAAAGAGAGGATTCGAAATATTACTGGGTTTTTAAGAAATTTTGTGATACAGGTACAATAAACTAAAGTATTCCTTTAAGAAATAAAAGTGCATTTGACATCTAAAATAAATAATGAATTAAACCCAAAAGCAAATCCTATTATGTCTCCACTTGATTTTGCATGGCGATTTATAGTTTGTTCTGTTGTGATGTCCACTGCATTTCTACTACACCTAACACCTGACCTACTCACACTTATGCCATGGTGCAGCAGTTCCTTGGCTCCTGGGTGAGATTTATTCAGATTGAGCATTGAAAGCATGTACAGTAGATCGTTGTGTACCTAGCATAGTTTGGATGGTCATAACAAAAGAACATCGGACATAACTGTTCTAGGCAAGATATGTGTAAATCAAAGTTGCTCTCTTTAGTTGCCCTCTGGAAACGCAAGACAAGAAGAACCTTGTCCATGTAATCAATCCAAAACTTAGCTGTTTTCCCATGTTCTCCTCTTCTGAGTTCTTCTTTAAAAATATTGTATTGTTGAATCATTGCAGTGCAATCTTCATTGGCCAATGCTTCGTCCAGCAATGCTCTGCTTGGGGAATGTGCAAGACGTTCCATTATATCCCGAGCTCTTCCTTTCCAGAGGGTTGTTACATTTGATTCAAAACTTTGTAAAAGTCTTGTGAACAATTATAGCTCTGTTATAGTGTTTTCCTGAAATCACTTTGTTGATAGAACCACTGACACATATTCCTGACTCAATTAAAATCTCTTCAAAACCACTTGCACGCACGCGTTTCCCAATCACTCCAAGAAATGCACATATTGTATGGAAAACAACTAACCTAACAATAACATCTCCAAATGCATTCGGATCCTGCCACACAATTGCATATGCTTTTTTAGCAACTGCTGAGTCAAATGTTACAATTGTATATGGCTGATTGACCTCCCTGGAAGCTAATTGGGACAATTTAAGTATGTGCTGTACAGTGGCATTTTCTGTGACTGGCGCATTAATTGGAGGCATATACTGTACTCTTGATTGAGCTTCTCCATATTCTTTCACTCTCTCGTTTATAGATTTCCAACCTGCCCAATAAGGAACCGTTTGAAATGATTCCTTTGCCATGGCTCTACTGAGCAACCACAAAGAGTCAGATAACTTAGCAACATCATTCACATCTTTATTGGGCGAGGTAAGCAAAGACGGTGCAAATACTGGTTCAGCTTTTGGCTTCGAAAAACATGGTTCTATTTCCTTAGGCATATAGCTGATCGGTCGTTTCTTAGTCCGAGGATTCCTGCTTTTCTCTACGACTTCAAACATTTTGTCATTTTCACTAAATGATAATTCTTGTTGTTCCAGCTCCAGTTGATGTTTGTTCTGTCAAGTCAAAATTGTCCCAACACAAATGAGTCACTCTGTTATCTTCCACCTGAATGCCTCTTGGAAGAATTCTCTCTGTCTTTATGATATTATCACACATTGCAGTCTCCAGTTCAAGCAAGCAAGAGTATGATGCACAGCGACCAAAACGATGCAATATTGTTACAATTTCTGCACTGCCTGTAAGATGCCGCAATGTCAGGCCTATGAGTAGATGCTATGGCATCATCCTCTTTCCTTTTGTTGCAGCTTTACATAAATCTTGAGAGATAGAACGTACTGGTATCTCAGTGGTCTCAGCTGCTTTGGAACCACCTACGATCAACTTTAAAATCCTAGTAAAAGTTTGGATACTTTAATATTTTCTCCAAGCAAAAATTCTTTTGCTGGTGGCCAAGGCATTTCTGGAGCTCCTCTTTGGCCATCCAAAATGGCTCTTCTTAAAATCAGAGCAGCCTCCTCAATTCTCTTTGACTCAGAAGCAGCCACTTCAAATACAACTTCTATAGCCTGACCTTGATGAACATTGGGTGAATATACTAGTTCACTCTTATGATCTGGCTGCCAAAACTGTAACTTGTTACCAAATTATTTTAACAGTTTATCTTTTAGCTCATAAGTTTTGTACTGAGGATTGTAGAATTCCGGAAATTGCTCTTGCAAGAAGAGTAGGTACTTTTCTTTTAGCACTGACAGCCTTTCAACATTTGCTCCTTTTATGTTTTCATTAACGTGCTGGCACATAAAATCAAAGACAGCATTATGAGCTTCTTGCTCTTGTTTTACTGTAGGGTTTTCCATTGCTTTATAATTACGTTCTTGTAATCTAGTGTAATGTTTTCTACAAGTAGGATGATAACGTGCTTCTCTTGCCTGAAGGTCATAATCGGTAATCTGGCCCAGCATCTTGAAGTCCTTCAGTCTTTCTGCTGCTGCTGCTGCTCTGATTGTATCTTCAGCTGTTTGCGTTTGGCATTTGTTGGGAATTTCGATGCGCCCATTCACCTTTTTCCTGTACCTGTTGCACATTAAACAAACAGTCGAAGGAAAATGTGGTGTTGGCGCTTGTACTTTTTTCAATATCCTTTCACTCTTTGATCTAGAGGTAGTACCCTGATTTTCATCAGCTGTACACTTTCTCTTTAAGATTCTGGAAACGTTAGTAAAGTTCTTATAACACCAATTGTGAGTTCCATGTAAATGTTTAAGAAATGTTTTTGGAATGTTATCACATATTGCTTCAAGTCTTTCATTCGGTTTGTCACTTTTTTGTCTAATTAATTTTTTTTTCATGGATCATATCAAAACTGTGGTCTGTTAAAGGTCTCACATTCTTTTCTGAATTATTACTGTCATAGTGAATTATACATGTTTGTTGCGATACCTTTATTTTTCCTTTTTAGTTAATTTCAGCTTCAATGGCTTTTCATCTGAAGGAGATTAGTGGCCATTAAGAGTTCTAATACCTAAAAGTAAATAAAACCCTTATTAATTATAACTTAATAAAGATACAAGACATTATTGCATTAAAAGTAACAAAGATTCTTGTCAAGAATATACAGTGCAAAATCATTAAGAATATATGTTCATCAATATTCTCTGCTGCATATAGGCTACTGTGCTCATATAACATATTCTCTGCAATCGTCAATTTTAGTTTTACCAAGTACTTTGATAAATATTGGTGATAGGGCTTTAGAACTATAAAAATTGAATTCCTTGGCCCAAAAAACCTATAAGAATATATATCACAAAGATATAAGTAGAAAAAATTATTAGTAATATTTTTTCCTTTTGCGCCCCAATATGAATTCAAAATGGCCGCTGTTACGGCCAAAATCACCAAAGCCGAAGTGCAGACAAGCAGATTCTGATTCTATGATCTCTAAAGAATAGGGGGGCTGCAAAAATCCCTTGGGGAGGGGTGTCTATGGTGGGCCCACGGTCTATTACATTCGCGCCTTGCTAGTTCAAAAATGTTCATACAGTCGTCCAAAATGACACGAATTTCATTCATTTTGAAAGGAGGGCGAATTTCGCTGAAAACTTAGAATTGCTGAAACCCACGATATTAGTTATAAAATCTTCAATTATGCTTGCAGTGTAAGCAAATTATTTTCAGATGATGGAAAACTTTAGTAATGTTATCTGATGATTATTGCCAACACATTGTTTTGTAAGAACGATCATAGGATATGGATGGTAATCCTACATGCAGGGATTGTGTGCTCTGGTGCTTTCATTTGGCTAAACTCATCGCCTTTTAACTCTGAGTAGCTCCTAATTCTAGTCACCTCTTACTCATTTCAAATTTCCAGGAATGAATGTTGTAGCATGGACTTTCCTTTTATCTTTGCTCTAAGGTAGTACATGAGCTGCTTCTTTTTCATTTTATAGTTTTTGGAAAGCACTTTTACAATAACTGAAGAATCTATTTTTGTGCCTAATCATCTCGATTAATATACAAGAATAATTGCTGTCGTGCCTATGGTCAGTGCCCTACCGCCATGGTGGAAAAGTCAAATGCTGACTAAGCAAAAAAAAAACCATCCAAACAGAACTCTCACGCCATCATCGAAGGGTGACGTCACCAACTAAAGATATTCATCTTTTCTCTTGTCCAACACCTTGGCTTCCAACGTTGACCCACTATTTCCACGACTAGCATGCAAGGTCTTTTCTCTTGGCTGCCACCTTGGCTTCCAACACTGACCAACTATTAGCACGACTAGCATGCAAGCTCTTTTCTCTTGGCCCCCACCTTTGCTTCCAACACTGACCCACTATTTTCACAACTGGCATGCAAAGTCTTTTCTCTTGGCCACCACATTGGCTTCCAACACTGACCCACTATTTTCACACCTAGCATGCAAAGCCTCTTCTCTTGGCTGCCATCTTGGCTTCCAACACCAACCCAATATTTTCACAACTGGCATGCTAGCACTTTTCTCTTGGCCGCCACCTTGGCTTCCAACACCGACCCACTGTTTTCACAACTGGGATGCAAGCTCTTTTCCCTTAGCCACCAACTTGGCTTCCAACACCGACCCACTATTTTCACAACTAGCATGAAAGCTCTTTTATACTGACCCTACCTTTGCTTCCAACACCGACCCATTATTTTCACAACTGGTATGCAAGCTCTTTCCTCTTGGTCACCACCTTGGCTTCTAACACTGACCCAATATTTTCACAACTGGCATGCAAGCCCTTTTCCCTTAGTCCCCAACTTGGCTTCCAACACCGACACAATATTTTCTCAACTGGCATGCAAGCTCTTTTCTCTTGGCAGCCACCTTGGCTTCCAACACCGACCCACTATTTTCACAACTGGCATGCAAGCTCTTTCCTCTTGGCCACCACCCTCGCTTCTAATGCTGACCCAATACTTTCACAACTGGCATGCAAGCCCTTTTCCCTTAACCCCCAACTTGGCTTCCAACACCTACCCACTATTTTCACAACTGGTATGCAAGCTCTTTTCTCTTGACCCCATCTTGGCTTCCAACACCAACACAATATTTTCTCAACTAGCATGCAAGCTCTTTTCTCTTGGCAGCCAACTTGGCTTCCAACACTGACCCACTATTTTCACAACTGGCATGCAAACATTTTTCTCTTGGCCGCCACCTTGGCTTCCAACACCAACACCACTATTTTCACAACTGGCATGAAAGCTCTTTTCTTTTGGCACCCACCTTGGCTTCCAACACCGACCCACTGTTTTCACAACTGGCATGCAAGCTCTTTTCTCTTGAACCCACCTTGGCTTCCAACACCGTCACAATATTTTCTCAACTAGCATGCAAGCTCTTTTCTCTTGTCAGCCACCTTGGCTTCCAACACTGACCCACTGTTTTCACAACTGGCATGCAAGCTCATTTCTCTTGGCCGCCACCTTCGCTTCCAACACCAACCCACTATTTTCACAACTGGCATGCAAGCTCTTTTCTCTTGGCCGCCACCTTGGCTTCCAACACCGACCCACTATTTTCACAACTGGCATGCAAGCTCTTTTCTCTTGGCCGCCACCTTGGCTTCCAACACCGACCCAATATTTTCACAACTGGCATGCAAGCTCTTTTCTCTTGGCCGCCACCTTGGCTTCCAACACTGACCCACTATTTTCACAACTGGCATGCAAGCTCTTTTCTCTTGGCCTCCACCTTCGCTTCCAACACTGACCCACTATTTTCACAACTGGCATGCAAGCTCTTTTCTCTTGGCCTCCACCTTCGCTTCCAACACTGACCCACTATTTTCACAACTGGCGTGCAAGCTCTTTTCTTTTGGCCGCCACCTTGGCTTCCAACACCGACCCACTATTTTCACAACTGGCATGCAAGGTCTTTTCCCTTAGTCCCCATCCAGGCTTCAAACACCAACCCACTATTTTCACAACTGGCATGCAAGCTCTTTTCTCTTGGCCGCCACCTTCGCTTCCAACACTGACCCACTGTTTTCATAACTGGTATGCAAGCTCTTTTCTCTTGGCCTCCACCTTCGCTTCCAACACTGACCCACTATTTTCACAACTGGCATGCAAGCTCTTTTCTTTTGGCCGCCACCTTGGCTTCCAACACCGACCCACTATTTTCACAACTGGCATGCAAGGTCTTTTCCCTTAGTCCCCATCCAGGCTTCAAACACCAACCCACTATTTTCACAACTGGCATGCAAGCTCTTTTCTCTTGGCCTCCACCTTCGCTTCCAACACTGACCCACTACTTTCACAACTGGCAAGCAAGCTATTTTCTGTTGGCCGCCTCCTTGGCTTCCAACAATGACCCACTATTTTCACAACTGGCATGCACGCTCTTTTCTCTTGGCTGCCACATTGTCTTCCAACACCTACCCACTATTTTTGCAACTGGCATGCAAGCTCTTTTCTCTTTTCCAGCACGTTGGCTTCCAACACTGACTCACTATTTTCATAATTAGCATGCAAGTTCTTTTTTCTTGGCCCCCACACTGGATTCCAACACTGACCCACTATTTTCACAAATGGCATGCAAGCTCTTTTCTCTGCATTGCCACCTTGGCTTCGAACACTGACACACTATTTTCACAACTGGCATGCAAGCTCTTTTCTCTTGGTCACCACCTTAGCTTCCAACAGCGACCCACTATTTTCACAAGTGGCATGTAAGCTCTGTTCTCTTCGCCCACACCTCGGGTTCCAACACCGACCCACTATTTTCACAACTGGCATGCAAGCTCTTTTCTCTTGGCCACCACCTTGGCTTCCAACACCGACCCAATACTTTCACAACTGGCATGCAAGCTCTTTTCTACTGCCCACGAAATTGGCTTCCAACACCGACACAATTTTTTCACAAGTGACATTCATGCTCTTTTCTCTTGGCCACCACCTTGGCTTCCGACACTGTCCCACTATTTTCACAACTGGCATACAAGCTCTTCCCTCTTGGCCACCAACTTGGCTTCCAAAACTGACCCACTATTTTCACAACTGGCATGCAAGCTCTTTCTTCTTGACCACCACCTTGGCTTCCAACGCCTACCCACTATTTTCACAACTGGCATGCAAGCTCTTTTCTCTTGGCCACCACATTGGCTTCCAACACCGACCTAAAATTTTCACAACTGGCTTGCAAGCTCTTTCCTCTTGGCCACCACCCTGGCTTCCAACACCGATCCACTATTTTCACAACTTGAATGCAAGATCTTTTCTCTTGGCCTCCACCTTGGCTGCAAACATGACCCAATATTTTCACAACTGGCGTGCAAGGTCTTTTGTCTTTGCCGCAACCTTGGCTTCCAAAACCAACTGACTATTTTCACAATTGACATGTATGCTCTTTTCTCTTGGCCTCCACCTTGGCTTCCAACACCAACACAATAATTTCACAACTGGCATCCGAGCTCTTTTCTCTTGGCTGCCACCTTGGCTCCCAACACTGACCCACTATTTTCACAACTGGCATGCAAGCTCTTTTCTCTTGGACACCAACTTGGCTTTCAACACTTACCCACTATTTTGACAACTGGTATGCAAGCTCTTTTCTCTTGGCCACCAACTTGGCTTCCAACACTTACCCACTATTTTCACAACTGGCATGCAAGCTCTTTTTTCTTGGCTGCCACCTTGGCTTCCAACACTGACCCACTATATTCACAACTGGCATGCAAGCTCTTTTCTCTTGGCCGCCACCTTGTCTTCCAACACTGACCCACTATGTTCACAACAGGGATGCAAGTTCTTTTCTCTTGGCCGCAACCTTGGCTTCCAAATCTTACCCTTATTTTCATAACTGGCATGCAAGATCTTCTCTCTTGGCCACCACCTTGGCTTCCAAAACTGACCCACTATTTTCATAACTGGCATGCAAGCTCTTTTCTCTTCGCCGCCACCTTAGCTTCCAACACTGACCCACTATTTTTACAACCAGCATGCAAGCTCTTTTCTCTTGGCCGCCACCTTGGCTTCCAAAACTGACCCACTATTTTCACAACTGGCATGCAAGCTCTATTCTCTTGCCCATAACCTTGGCTTCCAACACTGACCCACTATTTTCACAACTGGCGTGCAAGCTGTTTTCTCTTGGCCCCACCTTGGCTTCCAACATTGGTCACCTATTTTCACAACTGGCATACAAGCTCTTTTCCTCTGGCCACCACTTTTTCTTCCAACACTGACCCACTTTTTCAAAACTGGCATGCAAGCTCTTATCTCTTGGCCACCACCTTCAAGCTTTTTCTCTTTCCAACACCAAAACTGACCTATTATTTTCACAACTGGCATGCAAGCTCTTTTCTCTTGGCCGCCACCTTGGCTTCCAACACTGACCCACTATTTTCACAACTGGCGTGCAAGCTGTTTTCTCTTGGCCCCACCTTGGCTTCCAACATTGGTCACCTATTTTCACAACTGGCATACAAGCTCTTTTCCTTTGGCCACCACTTTTTCTTCCAACACTGACCCACTTTTTCAAAACTGGCATGCAAGCTCTTATCTCTTGGCCACCACCTTCGCTTCCAACACCAACCCACTATTTTCACAACTGGCATGCAAGCTCTTTTCTCTTGGCCGCCACCTTCGCTTCCAACACCAACCCACTATTTTCACAATTGACATGCATGCTCTTTTCTCTTGGCCACCAACTTGGCTTCCAACACCGACACAATATTTTCACAACTGGCATCCAAGCTCTTTTCTCTTGGCTGCCACCTTGGCTTCCAACACTGACCCACTATTTTCACAACTGGCATCCAAGCTCTTTTCTCTTGGCCATCAACTTGGCTTCCAACACTGACCCACTATTTTCACAACTGGCATGCAAGCTCTTTTCTCATGGCCACCAACTTGGCTTCCAACACTTACCCACTATTTTCACAACTGGCATGCAAGCTCTTTTCTTTTGGCCACCAACTTGGCTTCCAACACTTTCCCACTATTTTCACAACTGGCATGCAAGCTCTTTTCTCTTGGCCCCCAACTTGGCTTCCATCACTGACCCACAATTTTCGCAACTGGCATGCAAGCTCTTTTCTCTTGGCCGCCACCTTGTCTTCCAACACTCACCCACTATTTTCACAACAGGGTTGCAAGCTCTTTTCTCTTGGCCGCAACCTTGACTTCAAAATCTTACCCTTATTTTCACAACTGGCATGCAAGCTTTATTCTCTTGCCCACAACCCTGGCTTCCAACACTGACTCACTATTTTCACAACTGGAGTGCAAGCTGTTTTCTCTTGGCCCCACCTTGGCTTCCAACACTGATCCACAATTTTCACAACTGACCACCACTTTTTCTTCCAACACTGACCCACTTTTTCAAAACTGGCATGCAAGCTCTTTTCTCTTGGCCACCACCTTCACCTCCAACACCAACCCACTATTTTCACAACAGACATGCAAGCTCTTTTCTCTTGGCCGCAACCTTGGCTTCCAACAGTGACTCACTATTTTCACAATTGGCATGCAAGCTCTTTTCTCTTGGCTGCCACCTTGGCTTCCAACACTGAACCAATATTTTCACAATTGGCATGCAAGCTCTTTTCTCTTGGCCACCACCATGGCTTCCAACACTGAACCAATATTTTCACAACTGGCATGCAAGCTCTTTTTCTTGGCTACCACCTTGGCTTCCTACACCGATCCACTATTTTTACAACTGGCATGTAAGCTATTTTCTCTTGGCTGCCACCTTGGCTTCCTACACCGATCCACTATTTTTACAACTGGCATGTAAGCTATTTTCTCTTGGCTGCCACCTTAGCTTCCACCACCTACCCATTATTTTCACAATTGGCATGCAAGCTCTTTTCTCTTGGCCTCCACATTTGTTTCGAACACCAACCCACTATTTTCACAACTGTCATGCAAGCTCTTTTCTCTTGGTTGCCACCTTGGCTTCCAACACTGACCCACTACTTTCACAACTGGCATACAAACCCCTTTTTTTCTTGGCTGCCACGTTGGCTTCCAACACTTACCCACTATTTTCACAACTAGCAAGCAAGCTCTTTTGTTTTGGCAGCAAACTTGGCTTCTAACAATGACCCATTAATTTCACAACTGGCATGCAAGCTCTTTTCTCTTGGCCACCACCTTGGCTTCTAACACTGGCCCACTATTTTTACAACTGGCATGCAAGTTTATTTCTCTTGGCTGACACCTTTTCTTCCAACACCGACCCACTATTTTCACAACTGGCATGCAAGCTATTTTCTCTTGTCTCCCACCTTGGCTTCCAACACTGACCCACTATTTTCACAACTGGCATGCAAGCTATTTTCTCTTGTCTCCCACCTTGGCTTCCAACACTGACCCACTATTTTCACAACTGGCATGCAAGCTATTTTCTCTTGTCTCCCACCTTGGCTTCCAACACTGACCCACTATTTTCACAACTGGCATGTAAGCTCTTTTCTCTTGGCCGCCATCTTGGCTTCAAACACCGACCCAATATTTTCACAACTGGCATGCAAGCTCTTTTCTCTTGGCCACCAACTTGGCTTCCAAGACTGACTCATTATTTTCACCAACTGGCATGCAAGCTCTTTTTTCTTGGCTGCCAACTTGGCTTCCAACACTGACCCACTATTTTCACAACTGGCATGCAAGCTCTTTTCTCTTGGCCTCCAACTTTGTTTCCAAAACTGAACCACTATTTTCATAAGTGACATGCAAGCTATTTTCTCCTGGCTGTCAACTTGTCTTCCAACACTAACCCACTATTTCCACAACTGGCATGCAAGCTCTTTTTTCTTGACTGCCACCTTGGCTTCCAACACTGACCCACTATTTTCAGAACTGCCATGCAAGCTCTTTTCTCTTGGCCGCCACCTTGGCTTCCACCACCAACCCACAATTTTCACAAATGACATGCAAGCTCTTTTCTTTTGGCTGCTACCTTGGCTTCCAACACCGACTCACTATTTTCACAACTGACATGCAAGCTCTTTTCTCTTGGCTGCCACCTTGGCTTCCTATACCGACCCACTATTTTCACAACTGGGATGCAGCTCTTTTCTCTTGGCCGCCACCTTGGCTTCCAACACTGACCCACTATTTTCACAACTGGCATGCAAGCTCTTTTCTCTTGGCCCCAACTTGTCTTCCATCACGTTGTCATATTTGTTTCACCATATGTAATATTTGTTTATACTACTCGTGGCTTGATATGTCAATTGTCCTGGCTTACATTTGGAGGCTACCATTCATTTTAGGGCAATTAACTCAGACTAGCCTATACATAACAACTCAATCCTGGGCATAGGCTAAACAAGTGTAACACACCGGCCTACATTAATAAACCCCGGACTACTCTTAGCTTGGACTGGTACTTGACGTCATAGACGGACGAATCTTCATTTTGTAGTTGCGGTTGAGGAAAACGCCGACTCCCGCGGGTTGTTTAATGCTTCTTAGTAGGTTACATGGTGTAAACAACTTATTCCTAATGTTCCTTCCATAACTTTTAGAACTGGTTCTTAAATAGGTACTTATACTGGTTCTTATACAAGTACCCTATACTGGTCCCTGTAATACGAATGCCCTAGACTGGTTCCCTGTAATACAAAAAGTTCATTTAGGACAGCCATCTTGTGCCAAAGAGCATGCAGTCCTTAGCCTAGGCTATGCTGTACTCATGCCTAACTTAACTGTTACATTACACAGTTAGCCTGGCTTTTCATGCATAAGAGGTGGAATTGGAGTCAAGAATTGATATATATTCATAAAATTATGGAAGAATATCGCACATCTTAGCCTACAGTTGGTGGTACTGCAACCACATGCAAGCTCATCATGGTGCAACTTACGTAACATTACCATAACAACTCTCGGTAATTTGCTGTTACATTAAGGCAAAGATACACAAGAACACTATTAAGTGTTATGGCAACATGTACAATATAAACTAAGATATGTGCATACCTTTTACAAGGGAGAAATATGGCATTTGAAATGGAAAATAAGGGGAGCTACATCCCTTTCCCCTCTCAAGTCGCCAAACACGTCTTGAACAGTGCGAGTTGAGCTTGGGCAACTACGCATTTGGTTGAACTTACGCACTTACGTATGCACACTCGATCATAGACAATCTCAATTTCGAGTGGTTAATTCAATTTATTGATAAGATGAAAACCAATTCGTTTTTCCAGTCCACCAATTATGAAGGGTATTGTCATTAATTCAAAAGAAGGATTTCCATCATTACAACGTACCCACCGTTTTCACAAGTGGCATGCAAGCTGTTTCCTCTTGGCCGCCACCTTGGCTTCCAACACTGACCCAATATTTTCATAATTGGTAAGCAACCAATTATATTTTTAGCAAAACTTTTCTTCCAAATTTCATACTTTTCCAATTTCGTGCAGTTCTTGCTAAACTGTATGAACATGTCAAGACCATTTGCACACTATTAGACGTAATAATCCTGCTAAACTACATTTAATGTTGACGTACCCAGAATTTTGAAAAAGAGTTCGGCTGTGAAGAATTAATTAACTCTTAAAGGAACATTGTAAGATCATACTTTTTAATCGGGTCTCCATGAAAAATTCTACACTTTTTTATGTCTATATATCTTTTATTGAAAAACCAATTCTATTTTTGATAAATGTAAATGTTGAAAATATGACAGCAATAAGCTAAACTTCATGTATATATGTTGGAGTTTTCGCCTAACTTTTTTTATGACATTGTTTTATTGCACTTTTAAGTTTCTTCTGTTTACATAAAGCTCTGAAACACCAATCCAGGTGTAGAACCACCACTAATCCCAGTAAAAGATACACGTCAGTTCCGAAAATTACACTTGGCCCCCTTTCACCCGCCCCTAACTATAACAATGAATGGCTTATGCTCTTCGGCAAATAATTCGCCCTTTATTAACGAGGCTGATACATATTCATCAGGAGGCCCGAGTTCATGACCCTCATGCTAAATAAGCAGTACACGTAAGACGAAGCCCCCTCGTTTAACACTGGCATAAGACAGGTTTAATTTTCTCATATACCAACATCCGCATATTTGAGGTGCTTCGTTTTTTGAAAGAACTGACTCCAGACCAATTCAAGAGGTCAATGACCCTGCCTCTAGTCCTGTCACAGTTCTCTGCCAAAAGCTCATCATCCCCTCACTTTAACACAGATTCAAACAGCCACTGTTCCAAGGCGCTGAGGGTGACCCTAGACAACCAACTTTTTGACGTAATAATTTGTAAGAGTATTGTATGCAAAGCACCCTAGATGATCAAGTTTTGGTGCATTGCTGAGAATTTCCATATAAATTTGATCGTCTAGGACCACCCTTACTTTCAGTCAGCCTCGTAACATCCGCCAAGATGTCACTTCCGATAATCATTCTATGGCTCTCAATAGTTTTCTGATAGTATGGTGTTGTGACTCATTTCCTCTCCCTTTGACCAGACTTTTATTCTTCTGTCCCTCCCTGATCCTTCTCTGTTTTCTGACTCATATCTTCCATTCTTCAAGACCGGCTTTGCTCCTACCCGGGGATGGACTCTATCTATTCATTGTCTTGCCCGTTTTTCTTGTTTGCATCTTCTGCACTAAGAAACATTGATAGGAGGGAGATTCATCATTTTCAGCAACATCCACCAAGACATAGCCTATCGCTCCCCCCTGGTTTTGATCATTCTTTTGAGTAGTCAAATGAATTATGAAGATAAGTATCTCTTGAGTTCCTTCACACTGGAGGCATCATGAGAGAAATGACCTTAGACACCTGGTTGCATGAGCTGGGTGTGTAAGGTGAATGTGCTTTCCCCAGGGATGGCTTGAGCACCATCTACTGTAAATGAGGGGAGGTAGAGAAAATTTTGACCAGCTTCGTCATTTTGACCAATTTGAACTAGATACAATATATATCCTATAGACAATGTCATATATACAAGCCAAATTGTTTATGGTTATTTTTTTTATTTTTTACACGACAACAATATTTTTCCCAAAGAGTATTTTATAATGTAAAGAAAATAAAGATTATAGATTATTAATCTGAAAAAAAGAAAAAACCGGCGAAGTGGAAGGGGAAGAAAAAACAAAGCAAAGAGTTAATTTCAGAGAGATGAATAAACAATATGAGGATTCATTAGAGTGAAAATTTTATATACAGTTTTAAATAACAAATACTGTCCATTTTTTACCAACCCAAATTCAACATTAAGGGGGGGCGCTAACTGCCCCCCCCCCCACCCCTCAACACACTGGCCATCCCTGGCTTTTCCCTTTGGTAATTCACAAGTGAAGATCATCGATAATTTTACCTTTTCTTTTGCTTCTAAACGAAAATCGTTGACAATACGAGTTTCATTTTCTTACTTTTACTTGGTACTACTAATGAGAAGTCACATATTTTTACGCAGAAAATAATAAAAACTCGAGAATTATTGTTGCCAGACTGGGCAGCATTCATTTACTGATTATTTATGGAATTAATATCAGTATATGAGGTTTGTATTGGACGTACAGATAAAATATAATAATAGTAATCACCAGAAATATTTGCAAGGAACTGTTATGATAATTATCATTTCCCTTTAACAGATCTGACAATTGCCCACCTATCTATTTCCTCAAACATTGCATTTTTATGTCTACAGATACACTTTTGGTCAACCAGTGAAGGGCACTGTTACCGTGAAAATCAACAATGGAGAAAATCGACTCTGCCGCAGTGACATAACAAGACGTCAGAACGTGAGTTATCTTTCCAGTTTAAAAACTAGTTAATTTCCAGAGACATATTTACATGTACTATGAGTAAATATTGCTCTCTCTCTCTCTCTCTCTCTCTCTCTCTCTCTCTCTCTCTCTATATATATATATATATATATATATATATATATATATATATATATATATATATATATATATATATATATATATATATATATATATATATATATATACTTGAATAATTAGGCATAACAATGTCTTTAAAACACACATTTTTAATGTAATACTAACTGACTTATAAAATTTAGGCCAAGGCCAAACACTGGTACCTATGAAATAATTCAGCGATGAAAAGGAAATAAGGAAATTGAGAGTAGAGGAGGTTTTAAAGGTGTAACAGGAGGAAAACCTCGTAGTCTCACTATGAAACTATTGTTAGGAGAGGGTGGAAAGTAAGATGGACGAGAGAGAATACGAACGGAAGTACAGTAAAAGGAATGAAAGGGATTGTAGCTAGGGGCCAAAGGGACGCTGCAAAGAACCCTAAGTAATACCTATAGTGCACAGCGTGAGGTGCACTGTTGGCATCACCTCCCTGCAGGGCTAAATGTAATAGACCCTCGGCAGTTTGTTATTTTATATTCAATCATTTCTAGCTTTCTGAAGAGCGGTGGTTCTCAAAGTGGGGGTAATTACCCCCGTGGAAGTAATGAAGCCGTTTCTGGGAGGTAACGAGGCACTTTCTAAAAGTTACAGTTCTTTGGAGTAAAATTCATAGATTTATAAACAATAATAATAATAAACAAATGTATAAATAAATCAATTAATTGATACATAATACAAAAGTAAACAGATTAATTTTGATCAAAATTGTGCAAGTTATACCCCAACATTTTTTGTCAAAGGAATAATGTCTGAAATCTCAATTCTTCATTTCTGAAGACTTGAGTAAAAGTAAATAGGTTCGTTTCTCACATATAAAATGCATTAGATTAGAAATGAAACATTCCAATATTTTTCTTTCCTTTATACTATAACTTCACATAACTGAAGAGGAATGGGGTAGGGGTAATGGTGATCTTTCACACCACTGCCCCGGGGCGTGGGTAACGATACCACAAAATTTGAGAACCAGGGTTACTAAACAGTTGATCTCTGGAGGCCATGGTGGATGCACGAGAGTCATTCTCCCGTGAAACCTTGCTTTCTCCGCAGACCAGCAGACTCTATCACCGACTGTACTAACAAGAAAGTAAACAAATATTGAACTATGGAACATCTAACTTAATGTTAAAATAATTGATAGAAAATAAGTGTTTTATAGCACTCTGATAGGTTCTGCTTTAACCCTTCAGTTTACCTCACGACCCTCTCAAGGCTCCTCCGACCTTTCCCCCGTGTTTCCTGTCCCACGTAATTTATAGTCCAATCGCCCTTAATCCATATCCTTACCTCTTCATCCTGCATATCATTACCCCTGCTATCTTTGCCTTATACAGCAACTTCGGCATCATCACAAAGACCCAAAGGAAATGTGATCTGGCTGCTCTTGATGAAACCGTGCAGTGTCATATCGGAGATGACCTCCACCAGTAGCCTTGATGTGGGTGTGCTGTTGGACAGCAGTTCATCATCACCAGAGTCCGTCCATTGGACATATCAGAGGCTGTGAGGATGTGGTGGAGTCCTCGTTGACGGTATCCTGGCGAGAGAAGAAAAAAGTATGTTAGGGCAGGCACAAGTGAAATTTCAATATGCACTAACCGTGAGGAACGCGGCAATCATTTCTAATATGGGTTTAACAATGTGTAACGACGCTCCGAACAGATAATGGTTTGAATGATTTAATATCAAATATGCCTGCAACCTTGTAAGTCAAGGTTTCAGTGGTTATTTATTTGTTATCTATACCGTGACGAATGGAAAGACAGAAGTACGTTATATTTAGCTGTTAAACTGCAAACCACATATTATAACGACTATTTCAACACAAAAGTAGAAGTTACATATTTCAGAATTTGTTACTTTCTTTTAAGCACAGCCGATTAGGAATGGTTGTCTAAATCAGAATTTGCTACTTTCTTTTAAGAACAGCCGATTAGGAATGGTTGCCTAAACTAGTTTACTGCAATGTTAATCAGTCACGAATTGAGAGAAGCTCTCTAAATTATTAGGACTTAGACATGATCTATTTAGATCAACTGTCCGCTAAGTTTAGGATGTACCGAAAAGAAAATAATAGAAAGAAAATGGTAGATTACTTTTAACAAAGTATGTTTAAAAGCACACACACACACACACACACACACACACACACACACACACACACATATATATATATATATATATATATATATATATATATATATATATATATATATATATATACAGTATATATATGCATACACACACACACACACACACATATATATATATATATATATATATATATATTACATTCAGATACATATGCATATATACATATTGTCACAGAGTGATCAAATACCTGGTTATTACACAACTATTAAATCCAAAAATTTACCTCACTTCAGCCAGATACCTAAAACCTCATAACAATAATATTATGACTGAACACTCTAAAGGTAACAGTGATCCCTTAAAACTTCCTTATCACTTGAAAAAATCAATCTAAGTTTATCAAGTTATGATGAGGTAATAACTATTAAGCAATAAGTATACTAGAGGGGAAAGGGCATCACTCTATCAAACAACTATGATTGTTTCCCTGGTTCTAATTCACTTCAAAAACACGAAGGAGAACAGAACATATTTATCACTTACTTTGTGCATACATAAATGACCATATTCACTGGTGGTCAAAATGAAACACTGTGCTTTTAAAACTTTAAATACAAAAATTTATTTCTAAGTTCACAAGTTATAAGTAGAGTCCACAATCTCAAAAAAATTTACTATTACTTAAAAACAATGTAAGATTTAATTCATTCTTAAACAAGATTAATTCACTAAACTTTATATTTATCAATAATTTATGATAGTTAAGCAAAATTCAAACTATTAAGGTTTACTCCAGATTTGAAAAAGAAATCTTAAAAAATGAAATCAACACAAGTTTTCAATGAAATCTTAAGAAATGAAATCAACACAAGTATTCAATGTTAAAGTATCATCACATAAAGTACTAACTAAATCAATGTTAAATCACAAACACAAAATCTTGGGTAACACTGTGAAATTATAAACACAAGAACACATAAAAGAAATGTAAAGAAAAGAACATGTAAAAATGTACAAAAAGTTTATTAACAATAATTTCACTAAGGCAAAATCTGTTTAAAGATTATATCCACCTTTTTAAAAAGATTACATCCACCTTTTTAACAGATCACATTCACCTTTTTAAAAGATCACATTCACCTTTTTAGAAAGATCACATTCACCTTTTTACCATGGTAAAAAAATAAGTATATACCACTTTACCTTATACAAGTCTCTGCACACCATTACACAACTCATTTTTCCTAAGTAAAAACACTTGTACCTCGGCCTGTTACATATATTTTCTCTTATATCAGATTCTACCACATGAGCATTAAATATTATTAACAGTTCACAAAACTTATATGTTTGGAAGAATGACCACAATTTTAAACTCTTCAATTTGAAGAGAGAGAGAGAGAGAGAGAGAGAGAGAGAGAGAGAGAGAGAGAGAGAGAGAGAGAGAGAGAGAGAGAGAGAGAGACCAACTTTTCTTTACCAAATCTCTATCTGAACTGGCTTTATTCCACCAAAAATCTCCCATGAGGTTAAACCTGGGTTGCTAGTTAGGCATTTGAAGAAAGTGGTCACCCTGGAAGAAACAGGAATAAACTGAATTTCTTCCCTGGGGAAAGAAAGCAAAAAATAGATTCTTCCCCTGAAGAGGGAAAAAAAAGCCAGGGAAATTATTCCCTGGCTCAGAGAATTACATAGGCCTGCCTCTTCTGAATGATTGACAACTTCCTGCCTTAACACTTGTGTAAACACACTGGCCTCTGAACTGGCCATGGATATCAAACCTGTCAACCCATCTTCCTTTAATTGATAACATAAGTGGCTTCTAGGATCTCTCTTGCATACCCACATCCTGTCCACCTGAACAAACAAGCCTACAGGAAGACACATCTTATCTTATCGGACAACCAGCCAGCCCTTGTAAAATCTGACATTTAGCATCTCCCATAAACATTATTTTCAGCTATTACAGTCAATATATGACAAACACAAAAGAAAACATATACAAGCATTGTGCAAAAACACACATACTACAAAACCACCTCGTTATATTTCACAACACATGGGGAATATAGAAAATAGCATATCAAAAATACAGAAAACATATTACCTTTATAGAATCCACACATATCATAAGACATATCTATATCTTCCTCCCCCCAGAAGATTAATTATCCCGGGTTTAAATCCAACGATTTGGAATGGGATAAATAATCGACAGTTACATTGCTCTCTCCAAAAGTGTTCTCTCTCTCTACACAATAAGGTTATACAATCAATCAGAGGAGCTGCTATGGCTGAAAAACTTGAACAGAATCGACTACAAACTGTAGGCACGTCCACAAATCTTTGTAACTTTTTCACTACTTTAGCAACAATCTTGGCTTGCCCAATATTATCACGTAATTGATCAATAAGAGGTAGGGGATAATTGTCAGCCACACTAATGGAATTCAGCTTCCTATAATCAGTACACATCCTAAATGAGCCATCTGGTTTCTTCCCTAACACAAGGAGAACTGTAATGACTTTTGAACTGGGTTCTGCTAATCCATGCTGCAATAAATATTCAACTTCTTTTTTCAAAACATCTCAGTGAAAAGGTGATACATGGTAAGCTCTTTGTTTAAAAGGCTTTCCATCTTCTCTGATCTTTGTCTCATGCTTTGTCAAGTCGGTACACCTTGGTACATCTGCAAAAATCTCAAGGAAACTTTGAATCATTTCACTTAATTCCTTGTTTTGTTCAACACTCAGATGTTTTAGTTTGTTCTCCAAATTTTCCAACATTGAAGAATTGTTCATCTTGGTTTCAGCTCCTAATTTGTAGTCATCATTGTCCTTTGTAGATGAAGTTGTTTGGGTTATAGACACTGTTTCACTTCTAGTCTCTGAGAAGTAAGGTTTCAAAAGATTCACATGTATCTTCGTCTGTCATTTCCTTCTCCCTGGTGTTTCAATCACATAAGTTCGATCACTTAACTTCTTTATTATCCTATAAGGACCTTGAAACTTATTTGTAAGGGGAAATCTTTTCACTGGTAAGAACACTAGAACTTGCTGTCCAACACTAAAATTTCTTAGCTTAGTCTTAGCACCATATTTCCTTTTCATTTTCTTTTGACTTATTTTCAAATTTTCTAAAGAGAATTTTCTAAATTCTCTTAACCTTTTCCTCAAATTCTTGGACTTCCTCTTGATTTTCTTCCCAATTCTCTGCAAGAATCTTCAATGGACCTCTCACGTCTCGACCAAAAATCATTTCATTCGGTGAACATCCCATACTTTCTTGATAAGCATTCCTAACCTCAAATAACATTAAAGGTAAACCAGCATCCCATTCTCTTCCTGATTCATTACAGTACTTTGTTAACATACTTTTCAAAGTCTGGTGGAACCTTTCCAATGCTCCTTGAGTCTCTGGATGGTAAGCGGTTGATAATTGTTGTTTCACTCCTAAAGAGTTCATCAAATCCTGGAATAATTTTGAAGTAAAGTTCGTTCCTTTATATCGCTTTGTAAAATTTCTGGTATTCCAAACTTGGAGAAAAATTCAACCAACTTCTCAGCAATTATCTTTGCACTTATACTTCTTACAGGAATCGCCTCAGGATACCTTGTTCCTGGACACATTAATGTCAACAGATATTCATGCCCTTTCTTCGTTTTCAGAAGCAGTCCAACCACATCTACTATCACCTTGCTAAAGGGTTCTCCTCTAGCTTCTATGGGTTGTAGGGGGGCTTTCTGAATAGTTTCATTCGGTTTTCCAGCTATCCGGCATGTATGACACTCTCTGCAAAATCTGCTAACATTCTTGTGAAGTCCAGCCCAGAAAAAATATTTCATAATCTTCTCAACTATCTTCCTGATTCCCATATGTCCAGACTCGTGTGCTACTGCTACTACTTGTTTTCTCAACGGATATGGAATAAAAATTTGATGATATTCCCCCCACTCAGCATTTCCTGGAATATCTGTAGGTCGATGCTTCCTCATTAGCAATCCTTCTTTTAGGTAATAACAGGTATGAGTTTGTTGCATCTCTTCTTGATCAACAACTCTGAAAAATAAATCATTCAACGTTGTACCCCTCTTCTGCAGTTCTATTAGTTTCTCTCTAGTCACTTGACCAACTTCAAGGGTTGAACTCTCAATATCCACCAACTCTGCTACTGTAGTTTCACTACTATCTTCAGGAACACTCTGACTACGTTGAGACTCTTCAATAACAACAGGATCCTCTTCTTCTTGAATACTTTCTTCTTTATTAGCACTAGGGAAATTTTCATTTTCCTGGAACAGCTCTTCTAAGCTCAAAGATCCTTCTGATACCAGTAAATCCTCAATTACTTCACTTTCATAAGTATTTCTCTTCATACTCCTGGTAGTTACGCAACTTGGAAACAGGTGGGGATTTTTCTTCTCTATCTCTACTGAAGGACTAATCCTCAATGGTTTGTCTGTCACTAAAGGACAAGGAACGAAGGGTATACCACCAACTTCATTACCCAATAAAACATGCACACCTTCAACAGCTAGTGAGTCCTTTACAGCAAAATCAATACTTCCTGTCACCAGTTGACAGGACAAATGCAAGCGGCATATAGGAGTTACTTCCTTTCCTCCAATACCCTTCAAAATAATTGAATCTCTGGTGAGATTCTTCTCCAACTGTGGGTGAGCACCACAAACTACCACACTATGGTTACTTCCTGTATCATGTAATATCTTGACTGGTACCTGCACACTCGAGGAGGGAGTTGTCAGCAAACCTTCATAAATATATGGCTTAAAAGCCTCCACACTGTTCAGCTACTCACTGCTTGAAGTTGCATTTCCACTGGTTGCTAAACACTTTGCTTGTATAGTCTCATTGTTTCCCACACTATTCCTCATAGTTGGTTTTGCCTGGTTACCCTTTACCATTTGTCCAACTGGTTTGGTCTGCTGTTGTTTCTTATAACAATTTCGACTACAGTATAGTGTCCTACTCTTCCACACTTGTAGCAAGCAACATTAGTCTTCTGCATCTGCCTTGAGATACTGGAAGGTGAGGGTTTACCATTCAACTGCTGAGGGGTATATTCTGGCTTTGTATTGGTATAGCTACTAGAAGGATTCCTCACATCAATGTTCTTGAAATTCGACTGAGACCTATAGCCTGTGAGTTGTTGGTTCTGCTACTTGACATTATAATTCTTTCTGCTACTGATGATATTATAATCCTCACTCAGTGTAACAGCTTTGTCAAGTTTCTTAACCTCTCTGTCTCTTAAATAAGCTCTTATGTGTTCAGGAATTCCTCTCAGATATTGCTCTAAGACTACTAACTCCTCAAGTTCGTCCATAGACCTAACCTTAGCAGCCTCCAACCATCGTCTGAAACATCTTACTTTATAGGCATAATCCAAGAAAGTCATCTTGTCATCCTTCTTCAAAGATCTAAATTTTTCATTGTAATATTCAGGGGTCATCTGGTAAACTTGTAACACATTGTGTTTCAGGACACTGTACTCTTTACACTGGTCAGCTGATAAGACTAAATAGGCACTTCTTCCTTTACCAATGAGAACACTCTGTAACAAAACTGACCATTTATCCTCTGGCCATGCCATACCTGTAGCCACTTTTTCAAAGTGTTCAAAAACTCATCTGGAGCTTCTTCTTTGGAGTTAACTGCTGTACTCTTACTACATCAATCACAGGTGGGTCTGCATTACCTTGGATATAGTTATATAGGTTTACAGGTAATGTGGATCGAGCTCTGATTAACTCCAATTCCCTTTCATGTTTTTCTCTATCAGCCTGCATCTGCAGCCTAAGTAACTTTTCTTCTGATTCTAGCACCTTCAGTCTACACAAATTTTCTTCTGTTTCTAAATGTCTAAGCTCTGCCTCTGCATCATTGTTCTCATTGTCTTGCCCTTGCTTATATGTAAATTCCATCTCAGCTGCATTCAACAATTCATATGCCTCATTTAACTCTCTACCTACTTTACCAGATTTTATCAATGCTTGAATTGCAATACATTTGATTTGTGACTCAATCATACCACTGGTTACATTATCCCAACATGCCACTGCCTTAGTCAGGTGAGATTCAGATAACTTTCTGATGGATAGAGCACTTAAAAATTCCTGAACTTCAAACAGACCCATTTCCTCTAATTTACTCAGCTAAATATTGTACAGTGCAATTCAAAACAACTATGTGGTCACTCTCCTATCAAAATATGACCCTAACACCACCATGTATAAACCATAAATCAGAGTGATATTCTGTTTTGTTCTCCAGGGTCTGGGCACTAAATATATTGTCACGAAGTGATCAAGTGCCTGGTTATTACACAACTATTAAATCCAAAAATTTACCTCACTTCAGCCAGATACCTAAAATCTCATAATAATAATATTACGACTGAACACTCTAAAGGTAACACTGATCCCTTAAAATTTGCTTATCGCTTGAAAAAATCAATCTAAGTTTATCAAGTTATGAGTAAGGTAATAACTATTAAGCAATAAGTATACTAGAGGGGAAAGGGCATCACTCCATCAAACAACTATGATTGTTTCCCTGGTCCTAATTCACTTCAAAAACACGAAGGAGAACAGAACATACTGTATTTATCACTTACTTTGTGCATACATAAATAACCATATTCACTGGTGGTCAAAATGAAACACTGCTTTTAAAACTTTAAATACAAAAATTTATTTCTAAGTTCACAAGTTATAAGTAGAGTCCACAATCTCAAAAAAATTTACTATCACTTGAAAACAACGTAAGATTCAATTAATTCTTAAACAAGATTAATTCACAAAACTTTATATTTATCAATAATTTGCATTAATTAAGCAAAATTCAGACTATTAAAATTTACTCCAAATTTGAAAAAGAAATCTTAAAAAATGAAATCAACACAAGTTTTCAATGAAATCTTAAGAAATGAAATCAACACAAGTATTCATTGTTAAAGTATCAACACATATAAAGTGCTAACAAAATCAATGTCAAATCACAAACACAAAATCTTGGGTAACACTGTGAAATTATAAACACAAGAACACATAAAAGAAACGTAAAGAAAAGAACATGTAAAAATGCACAAAAAGTTTATCAACAACAAAATCACTAAGGCAAAATTTGTTTAAAGATTATAATCTACCTTTTTAAAAAGATTGCATCCACCTTTTTAAAATATCACATTCACCTTTTTAAAAGATTACATTCACCTTTTTAGAAAGATCACATTCACCTTTTTACCATGGTAAAAAAATAAGTAAATACCACTTTACCTTATACAAGTCTCTGCACACCATTGCACAACTTTTTCCTTAGTAAAAACACTTGTACATCGGGCCTGTTACAATATATTCTCTCTTATATCAGATTCTACCAAGGGAGCATCAAATATTATTAACAGTTCATAAAACATATTTGTTTGGGAGAGTGACCACAATTTTACACTCTTCTATTTGAAGAGGGGATGAGAGAGAGAGAGAGAGAGAGAGAGAGAGAGAGAGAGAGAGAGAGAGAGAGAGAGAGAGAGAGAGACCACCCTTTCTTTACCAAATCTCTATCTGAACTGACTTTATTCCACCAAAAATCTCCTATGAGGTTAAACCTGGGTTGCTAGTTAGTCATTTGAAGAAAGTGGTCACCCTGGAAGAAACAGGAATAAACTGAGTTTCTTCCCTGGGGAAAGAAAGAAGAAATATTCTTCCCCTGAAGAGGGAAAAAAGACAGGGAAATTATTCCCTGGCTCAGAGAATTACATAGGCCTGCCTCTTATCTGAACAATTGACAGCTTCCTGCCTTAACACTTGTGTAAACACACAGGCCTCTGAACTGGCAATGGACATCAAACCTGTCAACCCATCTCCTTTTTAACTGATAACATAAGTGGCTTCTAGGATCTCTCTTGCGTACCCACATCCTGTCCACCTGAACAAACAAGCCTACAGGAAGACACATCTTATCTTATCAGACAACCAGCCAACCCTTGAAAAATCTGACATTTAGCATCTCCCATAAACATTATTCCCAGCTATTACAGTCAATATATGACAAACACAAAAGAAAACATATACAAGCATTGCGCAAAAACACACATACTACAAAACCACCTTGTTATATTTCACAACACATGAGAAATATAGAAAATAGCATATCAAAAATACAGAAAACATATTACTTTTATAGAATACACACATATTGTAATACATATCATTATAATATATAAATATATATATATAAACACACATACATATATATATATATATATATATATATATATATATATATATATATATATATATGTGTGTGTGTGTGTGTGTGTGTGTGTGTGTGTGTGTGTGTTTTGTGTACATAAAAAAAAGTCCAGTATATGGCTACGAAAAAATAAAACAAAAGAGTGCAAGATTTTTCGCCTTTAAGACATTCAAAGCAAATGACATCCACAGAATAAAAAGACAGTGAAAAAGAGTGGGGTCTACAAAAGGGCCATTAAGATTAAAGGAGCATAAAGCCATTTTAAAGCACATTAAAGTTATTATGTTTGAGGCTGATCTTCAGGTAAGGAACACCTGTATTGGGTGAGGACATTAACAAGCATCACTGATGATCTTTAGTTTTTCTTTTGAAATTCCTTCGGACATTTTGCTGAGAATGCTGTCAAGAGTATACACATCAGAACTTACTGAACATCATTTCATTTGTTAGCTCTCTTAATGCAGATTCAAAGTGTTTTCTGGAGGTATTGTTGCATCTTGTTATTATACAACTGCAGGATCAATCAGTTCTAAGTGATTTTTCATGTAGGTGTACAAAAGAGAGCTCCTTTCTTTTAGCCAGTTTCGCCTGAAAATTTGTGAACGAAATTTACACTAGGATGATTCATTTTTCTATTTCTTGCGTGGATTGAATAGACGGGATTTTTTCATTCAGTTTTTCTAGAGGCTATTTGTTTCTACTGACTTAGGTACAAAAGCCAAAACATTTTCTACATACGGAAACCAAGTTACAGGCATTTGGATAATCCTAGGAATTAAATGTTTTTCAAAACTCTCTCAATAGATTTGAGAGTACTAGTAACATAAGTTTACCCAATTTTCCTTTACAAATGAACTGACAACCACAAATACGCAATCAAATTAATTCTAAAATGTAACTTACTGTAAGTGGTGAATCCCTTTAGATTAATTCCTTTTTGAGATAAACTAATACCGATTTAATCGGCAAAACTTACTCATCAGGAGACAAGATTACACTGAAAAATCATTTACATGTCAAGAACACCAACCAGCAATTAGTGAGCATCAGATTACTAAATAATGAATAATGAACTATTATCAGTTAGCACATACTCACACAGACACAGACATATGCACACACACACACACACACACACACACACACACACACACACATATATATATATATATATATATATATATATATATATATATATATATATATATATATATATATATATATATATATATATATATATATAAGTAGGCCAGGTAAGAACTTATAATATATATATATATATAGAAATCATCAACACACAATCACGTGTGGAACAGAAATAAATTTCTGACTCACGTCGGGATCGAACCCAGGTCTCTCAGGTGGAAAGCAAGGGCGTTACCCACTGGGCCATACAAGTCTAAAAGAAGTCGGAACCTGAGAGCAACTGCAATTAAGGAATTACCTGGGCAAGCTAACTGCTTGCATACCAGCGAGTTTTCCCCAACTTCCCGACTCAGCAATGACCCAATGGACAACATTTCATTCGAATTATCCCTTCTGAGTGAATAAGATAGAAATCATCAACACACAATCACGTGTGGAACAGAAATAAATTTCTGACTCACGTCGGGATCGAACCCAGGTCTCTCAGGTGGAAAGCAGGGCGTTACCCACTGGGCCATACAAGTCTAAAAGAAGTCGGAAACTGAGAGCAACTGCACCCAAGGAATTACCTGGGCAAGCTAATTGCTTGCATACCAGCGAGTTTTCCCAACTTCCCGACTCAGCAATGACCCAATGGACAACATTTCATTCGAATTATCCCTTCTGAGTGAATAAGATAGAAATCATCAACACACAATCACGTGTGGAACAGAAATTCGAATTATCCCTTCTGAGTGAATAAGATAGAAATCATCAACACACAATCACGTGTGGAACAGAAATAATTATCCCTTCTGAGTGAATAAGATAGAAATCATCAACACACAATCACGTGTGGAACAGAAATAAATTTCTATCTTATTCACTCAGAAGGGATAATTCGAATGAAATGTTGTCCATTGGGTCATTGCTGAGTCGGGAAGTTGGGGAAAACTCGCTGGTATGCAAGCAGTTAGCTTGCCCAGGTAATTCCTTGGGTGCAGTTGCTCTCAGGTTCCGACTTCTTAGACTTGTATGGCCCAGTGGGTAACGCCCTTGCTTTCCACCTGAGAGACCTGGGTTCGATGACGTGAGTCAGAAATTTATTTCTGTTCCACACATGATTGTGTGTTGATGATTTCTATAGGGATAATTCGAATGAAATGTTGTCCATTGGGTCATTGCTGAGTCGGGAAGTTGGGAAAACTGCTGGTATGCAAGCAGTTAGCTTGCCCAGGTAAGAGTTGCTCTCAGGTTCAACTTTTTAGACTTGTATGGCCCAGTGGTAACGCCCTTGCTTTCCACCTGAGAGACCTGTCTGATCCTGACGTGAGTCAGAAATTTATATATATATATATATATATATATATATATATATATATATATATATATATATATATATATATATATATATATATATATATATATTATAAGTTCTTACCTGGCCTATTTACTGTGTTCCTTGTTCAGGGGTCCAACTGGGTCTAGTTTGTGAACAGGGGCTTACTAATAAACCTTGAAATTCTGACTGCAATTGCTAGGCCAGGCAGGAACCTTAATAGGAAAAAGCAGTTGGGCTGAGGGCTGTACTTCAACAAGAGACTGTTGCAAATAAACACTTAGGTTTACTTTAAATGGAATATATTTACACTTAAACACGTCAATCAGAAGACTGGGGAATGATAGGCAGATGCAACAGGGGCTGCCACGTGGTTAGTTATGCTATCACTGTTAGAAAATTGAATAGTATACGAAAAATCCTCTCGAAAGGGATACTGTAGAGTTAATTGCAGTGGCCTTTTCACTGCAAGAAGCACAAGACAAGTCGATACTTCCACAGCCGATGTACCGTCTGCAATTTGTTAATGCCAGCAGTTAAACAAGGATAATTACAATGATCTCGGGCAAATCGAGGTTAAAAAGAGGGGGCCAAGATAACTCGATTCTGGTACGATATACTTGCATTAAAATTCACACTGAGCTAAGTGAGTCAGGTCTTTGTGATAACTCGCACTTCAGAAAAGAAAATGAGAGTGCAGTGGAAGATTTAAGATACGTGACTTGAAAAAACCTCCAGTCAGGACGTTACCTCATAACAGAGCGTTGTAGCGGCCTCGTCGAATTTCTCCAGTTCTGGAGGGATGAGTTTAATGGAAAAATGCACAGGTAATGCGACTGGGTGGTCGAAAAGGTGACCACATGAAGGGGTCAGCTCAACAAGGAGCATGCAAGGGGTAGTGTGTCTGTCTGCTCCCTCCAGAGGTCACTGGGATTGCAAGATGGCAGTTCAGTCACCTCATTTTCTATGTTGGGATCTTACCCAAATCCTGGTGATTTCTGGCAACCCATGTTCACCAGTTTTTATGGGGAACTCAACCTGTCTGGCGGATTTTCGGCCGGCTTTGTCTCCATTCGCCTTTTATCTGAAAAGAGGTAATTCAAGCAGTCACCAGGTCTTTAAGAGAGATAAACAGATGCACCAAAAAGGGAAGCATGGAGAGAAATTTACATAGGGCTGAGTTTCTCACGCCCTCCTCAGTTAGGTATCAGTACGAAATTACGTTATTTTGGGTTGCAAGGCAGTTTGGAGGTTTGGGTTTGCTTCGGAAATGGTTTCCCACTTAACAGCTCCCCCACAAAGTTTACAATTGCACCTTGAATTGAGTGGAAATGTCAACAACTAAGTGAACTCACCTGAACAAACTGATAACTCTCTACTTCCCTGTTGTGGTTAACATTACATTTCAAAAAATTAATTGATTCAGCAAGAAAATCAGAAGCAAAGTACATATCACTGGTTTTGAAATTTCTTATTAAGTTAAAGCAGCACTATAGCAAATTCAAAATTAAAAAGGTCTATGAATTAATATTTCAAGAATCTAGGTAACACCACGGAGAACAATAATAGGATTATTTACAGCATTAAAACTTCAGGTTAGACATGAACTTAATTAATAAGGTTACTTTACAGTCCAAAGTCATGCCGTCGGGGTGCCTTGAGGAGGCATTACAAGGAAGTATTCATGGGCTTAGGTTAAGTGATGCCACGATACTTGTATGCATCGGCACGGTACCAGATGTGGCACTAAGAACATGGGTGCCTTGCAACACAAAGCTAAGTACAATGAAGGACAATCAAGAATGTAAAGTACATGGGTTTTGTGAGTCACAAGTAAAATAAATGACGATGGCAATGGCACTGTGGCAGGGGTGGCGCTTTTGCAAGTAGGCCGAATGGCTCTGTTATATTCAATTTAAAAGTCACTATGCTGTTGTAGGCACTAAATAGGAAGTCAAAGGACTTACAGTATATAAAAAAAATCTGGTGATTGCACTCTGCATTGGCAGAGTGGGAAGTAAATTAAGATGAGGAGCCATTTATAGGTTTATACAAAGGGTTCATGAAGAGGCAAGATTGCCAGGAAATATTAAAATAGAAGATTGGAAAAAGAGAGACAAATGATCAGAGTGGTAGACGGAAACATTACAAGAAGAAATTAAGTCACACAGTTGTGTGAAGAATAAATGCGAAGAAACCCGGCATCCTCCTCTGGACAGAGGTGCCAAGGTTCTTCATAAAATAACGGAGCCACGGGGCGCTAGCGCAAGAAGAGCTCAATGGCTCTTATTGGGCTACCTGGATTTATCTGTGCCCGTGACCTTTCTTCAGTGGACCTCCTTGGTAGGGGAATCAGTGGAACCGAGTCCGAGGGAGACATAAAAGTGCCACCTGCTCCAGTTTCTTTGATGGCCAAAGTAGGGGCACTCATTACAAGCTTAACTACTAGTCGTCACAGGTCCTTGAATTCATCGGCCAGTTGTGATATGGCAGAGTTCTTATTCATGGTTTTGTCTGTGGAGGACTGGGAAGGAGGAGAAGAGGTCATGGTGGGCATGAGAGCCTTGCAGCTTGCCATGACCATCTCAGGCACAGGTTGCGAGGCTGCACCTTTGGGTGAACTTCTGCTGTGGTCAGAGGAATATGGAGGGGACCCAAGTATATTGTGGATTGGCTCTCACACCAGTACTGGTAGCGGTGCCAAGCCGGAGAGGGAGAGGCGACCTGGACTGGGATCCCTTAGAGGAAGATTCAGGGTGTGCCTTGGCACTGGCAATGGGGCAGGGCCTGGCACTGGAATGTGATTTCTCAGGGGCTTGACAGTCGGAGCCTGGCACTGCTCAGGGCACTCAAGTGGTACTGGCAGCTGGTTTAAGGCAGGTCCTTGAGGACTCTTGGTTTTATTTATTTGTGGAGGGGATAGGACCCCTGGATTTCTGTAACCTAGAAGGGGATCGGAAGTCCTGTCCCAGGAGGAGGTCATAGCCTCCAGGAAAGTAAGTAGCTACTGCAAGTGCAGATTTTTTTATCTTTGAGGTCTTGTGACCCATAGCTTGACAGTGGGGAGAATCATCTTCGTCTGATTGATACCCTCCACTGAAATAAGTGGAGGTGCCTAAGGTTTTTGGATTTGTCACTGTCAAAGCAATGACGGTTGGTTTTGTTTTACTAAGGCATTTTCCAATAGAGCAGAGTGTCTTTGAACCTGACAAGCAGTGCAATAATTTTTGCTGTAATCTCGGCGTGGCACTGTCCCATTGGAGGGGGCAGGCCCTTTGTTGTTCATTCCAGAGCCAGTCATGGCTCAGTTTGGCGGAATCTGGGAGTGTCTAGCTGATTCTCAGCCTTCAAGCGGCACTGTTCAGTTGAGTGCCCTGATTTTTTACAATAGCTGCACATGGGCTTCTTGTGAGGGTGTCCATTCTTGGGCGGAGGCTGACTGGAGGTAGGGAAAGAGGGCCAAATCTTACAGCCCCAGGAACTGGCTGTAGGATGATGAGTGTCCCAGTGGTCTGCCAAACGGCAGCACTCATCTAGCGTCAGAGGGTTCTTGTCACAGAGGTAAGTAGCGATGGCCGGAGGGGATAGTGTAGGAAGTCCACAAGCTGAAAAGTTTCTATTATTTCTTCCACAGAGGTAGCGTTGCGGGATTCTAGCCACCGCTTGAGTGCTTGGGACTTGTGGCATGCCCAATTGGCCCATGTTTGACCTGCCTCCTTTGGGTGTCCTCTCCAACGCTGTCTCCATCTTTCAGAGGTGAGCTCGTAGGCCTTAATCATGTCCTTCCGGACCTCCACAAGATTTCCACGGTCTGCTAATGGGACGGAGCGGAACATAGAGATTTCTGCAGGCTGGGGCTTGAAATTCCTGAGGACCTCTTCCACTTGGTCAAGCCAGGCCTCAGGCTCCAGGTCACTCCATTTTGGCGTCATGGAGCTGGCGGCAGTGATGGAGGACGGTGGAGGTGTGGTTGCAGGGCTACAGACCCCTTGGGCAGCCATGACAAGCTCATGGGCTTGATCCCGGTCTTCCTTAGCTAATCTGTCTAGCCTGGCTTGCTCTCTTTCTTGCCTCTCCCTCTCTTCCTTGGCTTATCTTTCTTGCCTCTCCCTTTCTTCCTGCTCTGACCTGTCTAGCTTGGCTTGCTCTCTTTCTTGCCGCTCCCTTTCTTCATTGGCTTGTCTTTCTTTCCTTTCTCACATTTCCTTGGCTTCTCTCTGTCTCTCTCTCTCTCTCTCTCTCTTTTTATCGACCCAGTCTGACAGTTCTTGGTCCTTGAGCCCCTCCGAGGCATCGAGAGAAGTTTTCCTATTTCAGGGAGCAGGCTCTATTATCCCAACTGAGCGTAATTCGCAGGTTCGAAGGACGGTCTTTATCCGAGTTGTTCAGAGAACAAGCTCTTAGATTCACTGTCTAGTAGCTTGAAGAGCGTAATGGGTTCTTAGGTGAACGTCATTAATAACTTGTTCGAGAGCACGGGCTCTTAAATGAAGGTAACTAGTAGCTTGAAGAGCGTAATGAGTTCTTAGGTGAATGTAATTAATAGATTGTTCGAAGAATGGCTCTTAAATGAAGGTAACTAGTGGTTTGAAGAGCATAATGGGCTCTTAGGTGAACGTAATTAATAAACGGTTCGAAGAACGTGCTCGTAAATAAAGTACTAGTAGCTTGAAGAGCATAACATGTTCTTAGTTGAACGTAATTAATAAATAGTTCTCAGAACGCGCTCTTAAATGAGGTACTAATAGCTTGAAAAGCTTAATGAGTTCTTAGATGAACATAATGAATAAATGGTTCGAAGAACGTGCTTTTAAATGAGGTTAACTATTAGCTTGAAGACTGTAATGGGTTCTTGAACATAAGGTTCTTAATTGAACGAATTGAGGGGTTATCAGAACTCAAAATGTAATATCTCTGCCAAGATCAAAGTGTATTACAAACAAAAGAAATCACTTATGACCTTTACTCTACTTTGCAGATTTAATATGCTGTGAACACCAGTAATAATTCTCTTTTCTAGGAAAGTGATATTAAGCAGCATTTAAGGAGTATAAAAAATAAAGTAAGATGATTACTTAACTGGTAAAGGTTCATAAGGGAACGACTCTAGCGTGTTCTAGGACGTAAATGACCGACTTTAAGGGGTTCTCAGGACATAAGGTTCATAAGGGAACGACTCAGGCGTGCTCTAGAACGTAAATGAAAGTTTAAGATGTTCTGAGAACGTACATAAGGTTTGTAAGTGAATGACTCTAGTGTGTTCTTGGACAAAAGGGGAAAATTCTCAAAGGAATAAATATAACGTGTCCATAGAACGTGGGGGTTCGTAATTGAATGGATTTACTATGCTTAGAAACAACCTATGGTTGGAGCAGATGAGCGTACGCTGTGAAACAAGTTTCGGTAACACACGTCCTTACTTGGCAAAAGAACTGAGCTGCCCCGTAGTACGAAGGTAACCAGGTACCAATAATATGACGCTGTTATAAATTTCTGCACTGAGGCAAAATAAATAATCCTCCCTGATATGACGAGTACAAAATGCCTACAACGTTACTAACATGCACGGGTTGAATATTTTTCTTATGGTCAAGTCCGCAATGTATTTAATCTATTTAAATATGAAAGTTGCCTGACTGGCCCGTGCCTGAATAGTGTGGTTATTGACACAATGGTCGCACTCGCGTGGTATTTGATGATTCGGGGGGGGCAGGTAGGTTAAACATGTGCTGTTTGTTGTGAGCGAACTCTCGCGTAAAAGTTATGAAAAAGACGAACGCTATTGGAACAGTTTTCTCAGCTTGGCGCTCAGGATTTATGAATGCGTGGAATTCGCTCGATTACTTATGAGAGATACTCCAGCAAAGCGAAAAATTTCTGGTTGGGCTATAATTCATGGCCCGAATTTTACCGTGTGCCTAGCTAATTTTTTGGATGACAAATTGTCCAGAGTGCATGGAGGAAATAAGCGCACTATTTCCTTTCTTTATAACTTATATTGTAAAGTCCCCGCTATGCTGGTCTTCTATGATGAGCAACCCGTTTTCTATACCGCTCCTATAGGAGCGGGTCAAGCAGGATCTGCCATACTGAATCAACCACACTTATCTATGTAAATTTGTACCTGTTACCAACTTATTATGTATATGTCTCTTTTGCACACGTATTAGAATATTGTTAGGTCAGCCATTGTCCATTTTCTTTTAACTCAACTTGTATTTATCCATTGTAATTATTGTCGAGAGTAATTGACCTCAGGTCACCAAGACTATTGTATTCTTCTGTGTGACGTCAGTCCGCCGCTATATAAACAGCCTGCATCCTGAATAAAGTAGCAGTAACTTTTCTCCTGCTCATTACTTAGCACCTCTTAAAGTGGTGACCCCGGAGTGGTTCCTGGAGCCATTAGTGGACTCAGACGGCGACCTAGTCTTGGCTCCATGAACTACCCCACGCCCCTAGCAGACTAAATACGGCGCTTTAACCAGCGTTCGGGCGTGCTGACTCTCATCGGCATATCACCAGCGTCATTAGCGGACTCACACGGCACGCTCCCAAGTGCGTATTGACACGAGTATTCCACTCCAATTAAGAGGGCAATAGTAAGCATGGACGCGGACATTCCCTCCCACGTTCAGTTAGCCGAGAACCTCGCAGACTCAGACGTCTACCTCCCACACATATCGCCCGCATCCTCCCCTGCGCCAAGAATCACGCACTCCTCCACGCCGCTACCCGCGCCCCGCACGCTGCCCTTCCCGGTGGAGCAAACTAAAGCCACCCTCGCCATAAAGCTGCCACCCTTCACACACGGCAACCCAACATCATGGCTGTACAGGGTTGAGGGACAGTTGAGACTGGCGGGACTCACAGACGAGGTGCTACAAGCTGACGCTGTAATCAACGCCCTGCCAGAGGAGGTCTACAGAAAACTCGTCCCATGGGTGTCTGCCGTACGCCCAGTCACCTACCACCACCTGAAAACATCCCTCGCCGAGACCTGCTCCCTGCCTATCGCCGAGAAGGCTGCCCGCGCCCTCGACCTCGTCACCAGCCCGCAGCATGACCAGAACATCCTGGAGACTTAGGGCATGATCCAGGACCTCCTCACCCTTCCCGGCACCAACAGCATTGGTAGGCAGTCTGAGATCAGCCTGTCGAGGGAGATCCTCCTCCGTCAGCTCCTCCTGGAGGTCCGAACGCAGATCTTCGACCCTTACACCATGCCGCTCGAGGACCTGATTAGGACGGCGCAGCGGCTGACTGACTACGCAAGGGCAGCAAAGCGGGCATCCACGCCCGCACACCCCATCAGTTCCCTTCAGCTGGAGGATGGCGCAGAGGAGGAGATAAGCACCGTCACCAGAAGGCGGCCAGTGTATCACCACAAGAAAAACCCACCGGGCCCTTGCTACTACCACCAGCGGTATGGCAAGGACGCCCGGAACTGCCAACCCCCCTGCTCGTTTGCCCATCCAAAAAAACAGGGGAGGCAACAGCCAACAGAACAGGCCGCCATGGCAGCAGAGGAACCCAGGAGCCCAAAACCATTAGGCTTCTACGTCCACGACACCATCTCCGGCAGGATGATGTTGGTCGACACCGGGGCTGTTCGTTCAGTATTTCCACCATCCAGGGAGGACCGTAAGTGCCCACCAGACCCGGCTGCCTTCCTGACGGCCACCAACAGGTCCCCCATCCTCTCCTACGGCACCAGGCTCCTGTCGATCTCCATCCTTGGCCGGAGATTTACGTGGAACTTCATCGTCGCTGGCGTAAGGACCCCGCTCCTGGGTGCGGATTTCCTCGCCCACTTCAGGCTGGCAGTCGATGTTGGTCACAAGCGTCTCCTCAACACCGACTCCTGCCAGTCCCTCCCACTGGCACCGGGACCAAGCGTGTCTACCATCTGCTCCGTCGCCACACACCAGTACGCCCAGCTGCTGAAGGAGTTCCCAACGTGTTCAAGCCCAAGCTCCGTCAGGTACCCGGAGCCCCAGCAAAGCACGGAATCTACCACCACATCAAGACGAAGGGGCCCCCAGTGCACGCAAAGTTCTGGAGGCTTCCCCCTCGGCGCCTTCAGGAGGCCAAGGATGCCTTTGCCGAGATGGAGTGGATGGTCATATGCAGAAAGGCCTCCAGCCCGTGGGCATCTCCCCTCCACATGGTGCAGAAACCGGATGGTTCCTGGAGACCCTGTGGTGACTACAGGTGGCTCAACCTCTCAACTGAACCTGATCACTACCCTCTGCCAAACGTGCAAGATCTCACGGCCTCCTTTCACAGGGCCAAAATATTCTCTAAATTAGAACTTTTAAAATCTTACTTCCAGGTACCAGTTGCTGCAGCTCGGGATCAACTAAAAGGACCTCGCCCGGGAGCAGACCGCCGACCCAGAGACTCCAGCCTACCACACCGCCATCACATCCCTAAAGTGGAAGAACGTGGCCCTCGCCCCCAGGGAACCAAAACTCCTGTGCAACGTCAGCACTGGCCAGCCTCGTCGCCCCCTGGTGCCCACCTCCCTCCGCCGTCTGGTATTCGACGTCATCCACGGGCTGTCCCACCCCGCCGGCAGGATGACGGCCAACCTGCTGACGGAGGAGTTCGTCTGGCACGGGATGCGGAAGGACGCGAGGACCTGGGCGAGACAGTGTATCCGGTGCCAAACCAGCAAGATAGGACATCACACCGAGTCCGGGGTAGGCGAGTTTCCCCAGCCGGGAAGGCGGTTTGGTCACATACCCTCTTCCCCCGTCAGGTGGGGCCAGATATCTCCTGACGATCATCGACTGCTCAACCAGGTGGCCTGAAGCGACGCCCATGCAGGAAGCCACCACCAGCGTGTGCGCCGAGGCCCTCCTCTCCAGCTGGAACCAGCCGGTTCGGCGTCCCAGACCACATAACCACCGACAGGGGCCCAGCCTTCCTGTCCGAGATGTGGTCCGCCCTGGCACGCCTGCTGGAGACATCTCACCACACCACCACCGTCTACAGCCCCGCAGCCAACGGATTGGTGGAGAGATTCCAGAGGTCCCTGAAGGCATCCTCATGGCCCGCTGCACCGCCGAGGATTGGAAGTACCAGCTGCTTGGGTCCTCCTCAGGCTGAGAACCGCCCCCAGAGCCATCGGCGACCCGTCGTCGGCTGAGAAAATCTACGGGGAGCCCCTCGTAGTCCCGGGCGAACTAGTCACAGAAGATAGGCACAACCCGTCAGTTCAGAGGCTCTGCAACATAGTCGGGAAGTTCGCCCCCTGCCAGCGGACATACACCGACAGGTCTACCACCTTCACACCTCCCGGCTTGTCCTTCCTCCGCCACCCACGTCTTCATCAGGGACAACGCCGTCCGCCCACCCCCCACAACCAGGCCCTACAGGGGCCCTTCCCCGTGCTTGAGAGGAACAACAAAGCCTTCCGCCTCGCCCTGCACGGGAGGAACGACTGAGTGTCAATCGACCGCCTCAAGCCCACCCTCCTGGAGGAAACAGCAGACGGCACCGCGCAGCGCCCTCCTCGAGAGCCGTCGCCTCCGCAGCCAGGCCACCTCAAAGGGTGGACACGGGGCCGCCCCCGAAAGCAACCAGCCACACCCACAGCCAGCCGCTCCCACTCACACCACAACCCCCAGCTCACTTCGCGGAGCCGCGGCTCTCTCCAACGTCCCAGCAAATACCTGGACTAATCAGACGTTACCCACGTCTTGGGGGGGAGTATTTGTAAAGTCTCCGCTATGCTGGTCTTCTATGATGAACAACCCGTTTTCTATACCGCTTCTATAGGAGCGGGTCAAGCAGGATCTGCCATACTGAATCAACCACGCTTATCTATGTAAATTTGTACCTGTTACCAACTTATTTTGTATATCTCTTTTGCACATGTATTAGAATATTGTTAGATCAGCCATTGTCCATTTTCTTTTAACTCAACTTGTATTTATCCATTGTAATTATTGTCGAGAGTAATTGACCTCAAGTCACCAAGATTCTATTGTATTCCTCTGTGTGACGTCAGTCCGCTGCTATATAAACGGCCTGCATCCTGAATAAAGTAGCATTAACTTTTCTCTTGCTTATTATTTAGCACCTCTTAAAATATTCGTACCTCACTGCTTAGCTAATCCTAGTGGTTAAGACATGCAGACTACCATGCATTAGTCACAATTCTTGTGTTTTTTTGGAAGATAGACTCTCTCTTCGCTATGAAAAATCTTGTTAGCATGCACGAGGCCTATTCTTTCCTGGCAATGCACACAGTCGCGGTTTTATTCGCACCTTTGATAAGCTAAAAATAATAACATTGTACTTACGCTTTGGGAACTTACTTGCTTGTGCTTATTTTAGGATCTACATGACAGATTCATTTCTAATCTGTTATCCAGCTTTAGCAAAAGCTACTGGCTGGAATCTATGATTCTAGGCATTAGGTCGCCACTTTTCAAGTTCTTATCTGGCCTACTTACTGTATTCCTTGTTCAGGGGTCCAATCCAGGGTCTAGCTCGTGAACAGGGGCTTACTAATAAACCTTGAAATTCTGACTGTAATTGCTAGGCCAGGCAGGAACCTTAACAGAAAAAAACAGTCGGGCTGAGGGCCGTACTTCAACAAGGGACTGTTGCAAATAAACACTTAGGTTTACTTTAAATGGAATATATTTACATTTAAACACATCAATCAGAAGACTGGGGAATGATAGGCAGATACAACAGGGGGCTGCTATCACTGTTAGAAAACTGAAGTCTGTGAAAAATCCTCTTGAAAGGGATACTGAAGAGTTGATTGCAGTGGCCTTTTCACTGCAAGAAGCACAAGACAAGTCGATGTTTCCACAGCTCATGTACCATCTGTAATTTGATAATGCCAGCAGTTACACAAGGATAATTATAATGATCTCAGGCGAATCGAGGGTTAAACAGGGGGTGCCAAGATTGTGAGAGAGGTGCGAAATAATGAGTAGGGAGACAAGTACTGCTGATTTATTGATGAAAACTAGCTGCTTATAAAGCGGGATGCGGACGTCTGCGTAGTTCGCAGAGACCGCTGGTACAAAGATTTACAGATGACCTGAGGTCAAACTAGTTCCTTAAAAAACAGGGCAGGTTCATACAGAGAACATAGTGATAAACAATGCCTGACTTACAAAATAAATAACTTGTTACTTGTACATAATACATGATTGCTTAGAAAGACAACATACACACAGTTTACAATTATGATGATAAATATATATGCCACTCAACCTTAGGCCGTGGAAAGGCACCGCAGAAAACGGGATGTTCTCCACAGAGAACACGTTGAGCGGGGACTTTACAATACTCCTCCACCAATACGGAAGTAATGTCTGATTAAACCAGGTATCTGCTGGGGTGACGAAGGGGGCCTCTCTTTCTTGATGTCAACTGGAAAGGGTGGTCTTTCCGTATGCCATGCCAGACGAATTTCTCCATCAGCAGTCGGGCTGTTGTCTTTCCAGAGGGGTGGGATAGGCCGTAGATGATGTTGAAAACCAGTCGACATCTAGAGGCGGGTACCAGGGGGCGGGGGCGTCCGGTACTGACATAGCTCAGTAATGTTGATCCTCCTGAGCCGAATGGCACATCCTTCCACTTCAGCAACGTGACGGCTGTATGGTAGGCTAGGGTCTCAGGGTCAGCAGCTTGTTCGCGGACCAGGTCCTCGTAATCGATCCCGAGCTGTACAGAATCGATCTCAATCCTCGAGAGGGCATCAGCTACCGGGTTCTTCCTGCCGGGGAGGTATTTGATGGTGCAGGTGAACTCCGCAATGGCTGCGAGGTGCCGCTGCTGCCTAGAGGACCATGCGTCACCCAGCCTTGTGAAGGCGTGGACCAGCGGCTGGTGGTCGGTCCATATTGTGAAGGGCGTCCCCTCCAGGAGGAACTTGAAGTGCCGTACCGCCTTGTGTGCTGCGAGGAGTTCTCAGTCGAAGGTGCTGTAGCAGGACTCGGCGGGGTTTAGCCTCCTACTGAAGAAGGCAATGGGCTGAGGGGTCCCTCTGATGACCTGTTCCAGAACTGGTCGGGACCCCACACTAAGGTCTTTGGACGTCCCTTCAGGACCTCCGTCAGGGGGGGCCATGGTGTGAGCAATCCCCAGGATGAATCTTCTGTAGTAGTTGACCATCCCGAGGAATTCTTGTACGGCCCTGATGGCGGTAGGGGTGGGGAATTCCTCGAAGGCTTCGACCTTCAACGACATTGGGCGGACGCCCTCCGGGGATATCTTGTGCCCTAACAACTCCACCTTCTCGACACCGAAGGTGCACTTGTCAAACCTGATGATGAGGCCGCTCTCCTGCAGGCACTGCAGGACCTTCCGGATGTGTCGCAGGTGTTCCTCCCAGGATCTGGAAAAGATTAGGATATCGTCGACATAGCAGACGCATATGTCCAGGTCCCCCAGGATGCTGTCCATCAACCTCTGGAAGGTTGTGCCCGCATTCCTCAGGCCGAAGGTGGAGAAGGTGAAGATGCAGGACCTGAAGGGCGTGATGATGGCGGTTTTGGGGATGTCCTCTGGAGCTACTGGGACCTGAAAATAAGATTTTAGTAGGTCCATTTTGGAGAATATCCTGGCCCCGTGGAAAGAGGCCATCAGGTCCTGCATGTTTGGCAGGGGATAGTGGTCCGGTTCTGTTGCCAGGTTCAACCACCTGTAGTCGCCGCAGGGCCTCCAGGTGCCATCTGCTTTCTGCACCATGTGAAGAGGGAAAACCCACGGGCTGGGAGCCTTTTTGCATATGCCCATCCTTTCCATCTCTGCGAAGGCCTTTTTGGCCTCCTGAAGGTGCTGCGGGGGAAGCCATCAGAACTTCGCATGCGTCGGGTTGCCCTTTGTCTTGATATTGTGGTATATCCCATGTTTGGCAGGAGTCCCAGGCATCTGGCGGAGCTTGGGTTTGAAGACCTTTAGGAACTCCTTCAGGAGGGAACCATACTGGTGGGGCACGACGGAACAGATGGCGAGGTCCCTGGGGCCTGGTGACAAGGGCAGTGAATAGCAGGACTGGGTGTCCAGCAGGCATTTGTGGCCGACGTCGACTGCCAGACTGAAGTGGGCGAGGAAATCCGCTCCCAGGAGTGGAGTCCTGATGTCCGCGATGATGAACTCCCAGCTGTACCTCCGGCCAAGGATAGAGATCGACAGGAGCTTGGTGCCGTAGGAGAGGATGGGGGACCTGCTTGCAGCTGTAAGGCAGGTAGTTGGGTCTAGCGGTCGTCTGCGGTCCTCTCCTAAAGGTGGAAACACCGAACGCGTGGCTCCAGTGTCGACCAACATCATCCTGCCGGAGGTCGCATCACGGACATAGAACCCTACTGGTAAGGGGCCTCTGGGTATTTTTGTTGTTGCTGCCATGGCAGCCTGTGGGGTTGGCCACCGCCTCCTCCTTTTTTTGAAGGGAAGAAAGGGCAGGGGGCTTCACAGCTCCGGACGGCTCACCTGAACCTCCTGTGGAAATAGCATAGCCCCGGATCTTCCCTCTTCTGCTGGTGGGACGACCTTTTCTGCTCAATGGAGTTGACGGGCTCTGTGGTGGGGTCCTCCGGCAGGAGGTAGTTGGCAAAGCGTGCAAGCGTGGTCGCCCGCTTGGCCACCTTCATGGAGTCCATCAGCTGCTGTGCCAACCTGAATAGGTCCTCAACCAGCAGGGTGTACGTGTCCGTGATCTGCCCACGGACCTCCGGCAGTAGCTGCCGCCGGAAGATCTCCCTCGAATGACTGATTTCCTTGCGCCTGCCACTGCTGTCAGTCTCAGGGAGGAGGAGGAGGCCCTGGAGGGCATGTCACACTTCCAAGAGGTTTTCCTCCTGCCAGGGGTTGAGGGCGAGGTCGAGAGCACGGGCAGCTCTCTCTGAGACCAGCAAGGAGCTGGTCACGATGAGAATGGATTTCAGTTCTTGGAAGGTGGCGGGGACCGACGTTGTCATCAACCAAGAGGCGATCTTCTTATAAATCTCCTCCGAGAGGGCGTTAATGGCGATGTCCGCCTTCAACACCTCGTCAGTCAGGCCTGCTATTTTGAATTGCCCCTCGACCCTGTAGAACCAAGATGCTGCGTTCTCCCTGGTGAATGGCGGCAGCCTTATGTTAAGGGCCGTCTTTAGTTGGTCTGTCAGGGGGGCCATCGTGTGGGGCGGCGGTACCGGCATGGAGGTGCACGTGGGAGGGGGTTGCGAGAAGGAGGTGTCTGCCTCCGAGAGGTTCGCAGTAATTTGTACGTGGTTGGGAATGTCTCTGTCCATGCTCTCTTCCCGCTCCCACTTGGAGTGTGTGGGAACATTCACGCCAATACACGCTGGGAGAGCGTGTTGTGAGGGTCCGCTAATGACGTTGGCGACCTGCCAACGAGGGTCGGTTAACGCCCGAACGCTTTGTTAGAGCACTGTAGTTAGTCCTTTAGGGGTGTGGATTAAGTTCATTGGGCCAAGACTTAGTCGCCATTTGGGTCAGTTAATGGCTTCCAGGAACCACTCCGGGGGTCATCACTGTGAGCAAGGTGCAAAATAATGAGCAGGGAGACAAGTACTGCTGATTTATTGATGAAAACTAGCTGCTTATAAAGCGGGATGCGGACGTCTGCGTAGTTTGCAGAGACCGCTGGTACAAAGATTTACAGGTGACCTGAGGTCAAGCTAGTTCCTTAAAAAACAGGACAGGTTCATACAGAGAACATAGTGATAAACAATGTCTGACATACGAAATAAATAACTTTTTACTTGTATGTAATACATGATTGCTTAGAAAGACAACATACACAGTTTACAATTATGATGAGAAATATATATTCCGCTCGACCTTAGGTCGTGGAAAGGCAGATTTCTGGCAGATTTTTGGCAGGCTTTGTCTCCATTCGCCTTTTATCTGAAAAGAGGTAATTCAAGCAGTCACCAGGTCTTTAGGAAAGATAAACAGATGCACCAAAAAATGGAACATGGAGAGAAATTTACATAGGGGCTGAGTTTCTCACACCCTCCTCAGTTACTGTAGGTATCAGTACAAAATTGCGTTATTTTGGGTTGCAAGGCAGTTTGGAGGTTTGGGTTAGCTTTGGAAGTGGTTTCCCACTTAACAATATATATATATATATATATATATATATATATATATATATATATATATATATATATGTATATATATATATATGTATATTATATATATTATATATATATGTATATATACTGTATATATATACAGTATATATGAAGCCACAAATACCCCTTATCAGATTCACCTCACCTTTGAAATAACCTAGAACCAAAATCAGCTGTATATGACAATGTGGCCAGTATTCAAACCCGTGCCTTGTCTGTTGTTTGCGACCGTGGAAGCTGTGAATTTGCGTACCGATGCAGTCATCAAGAGAGATATAAGTTGATTTCGAATTTGCTATGCAAATTCCTGTGCAGATCAGATTCTGTGCTTAGATTCGAGATCTTCCCGCTTCCAATACCATGGATGAGTTTGCAACCCGTGACTGTTCATGATGGTTTTGACACTAAGTTACACGTGTCTTTTTATGCTCTCAAATATTAGTACTTCCCCTTGGGAATAACTTATGCCCAAAGGGCATCTATCTTGGCCATCATTCGACCTCTTGGATTGAACAGTGACATGCATGCAGTAGCTGAGTGTATACAGCACAGCACGACTATCTATGATTGTTTTGACGCTAACATGTGGCTCTTTTAATAATCTCAACATTTAGTCTGAAAATGCCCCTTAATTAATACCAAACTCACTTTACCTTTGAAATAATTTGCAACTAAAAGGAATTCTACGTGAAAAGTACACTTGGCCTAGCCAAAATTCGAATCTGTCTTTTTGTTTAACCAGAAACGACAGTGACTGACTCGTCCATTTAGTAACCAAGAGAGAGTTATTCTCGTAGGTGGGTTTAGACTTTGCTGTGAGCATTCCTATCTAATTAATGTTCTTTACTTAGAATCAAAGTCAACCACTGTCCACCATTGTACAGCTAAATGCTAAGTTTGTAACACGATACTTGAGGCCGCACTGTGTGTAAAGTATTCTTATACGCATTTCTGTGTTTAGTATTTCAAATGTTCTTTACTAGTATTAAGAGTTTTTTCATTACGTTCCTTATGAATGATGTTCGTTAAAGTATCATAAGTTCATATGTCAAATTTGAATTTCAGATTACAGGTTGCCAGGATTTTGAAATCGCCACTGAAGAGATGCAAGTGATTGACTGCGATGTTCATTTCATGCCTTTAGATGTTACCTTTGAGGAGCAGGGTACAGGTGTCCAAAGATCTGCAATGTCCTCTGTATCCATAACAAGAAATCCTGTTAATCTGAGGGAGCTTTATGTTGACAAGTATATGAAGCCTAACCTTCCATTTACTGTTAAGGTACCTTATTGATGGAAAGCTACTCCTGGTGTTTTTTCAGAGTTCAGACACAATAAAGAAAATATTTGAATGCAAGTTTGTCTAAGAAATAATGTAAAAATCTCATTTTAATTTTGTGAGAAATATGAACTGAAATGTTTCCTTACTATGAAAACACAGGTCAGAGCAGAATACCCTGATGGTGCTCCAGCCAGTGGTATACCACTAGAGGTGTGTGCGGCTGGAAAATGCAAAAACATGACAACAGCTGCTGATGGAGTTATCACTGCAGTTCTTCCCAACTATAAGTCAAACAGGATATTTGTAAGTCTTGTGTGAGCAAATTTTACACTATTTCATTTTCTGTAATATTTTTCTCTGAGTAAAGCAGGTTTAGTTTGCATTACTGAGATATAACAGACATTCTCTGTTACCCTGCTATGAGTTAATGACAAAGCGTAGGATTGCACGTCTCTTAGTTCAGGAGCATACATTTGCAACATATTTTCTTGTCAGTAACTTAAGAAGCCCTTGTCAGATGAAATGCACAAGTGGCTTGACCTCGGAATGTTTGAAAGTTGTTTACAAAATTGACATCCATACCATGACTAAAGTAGGTATTTTGTGAGTGGGTCAGAACTTGTGCAATTACTAAATTGTTTTAATATATCCGTGCATGTCTGAGACAGCTGCTTTGCTCAGAAAAAAAGCAACTTTAAAGGCAGCCCATCTTATTTTTTAATATCAATCATCTGATTAACATAACATATCATCTCTTTGATTTATACTAGCCGTCATACAGTTGGCAATAATTTCAGTGAGTTCTGTAATTTCCACTTTTTTATTTATATCAAACCTTGTCAGTTTTGTGTTTATGTTATTATCTGTGATATCCAAATTGCCCACCAAATTCATGATGCAGTGCTTTTTCATTCGAAGTGCTGTATCTCACAAAGTTAGAATTAGCTACAGAATTTCTGGGTGCCTAAATCTGTGAGCACATTTGAACAGAAAAATTTTCTTCAGGCTGGTAATCCTTTTCCAGATGACAACACTCAACTGCCGTGCTGACCTGCATGCTGCTTCGTTCTCAAGGAATGTGGAACATTACTATTCGCCTTCCAATTCATCAATATTAATCTTTTCCCCTGAGGAGGAGCTTAAATGTTCTCCAAATAAGTCTTTGGAACATTCTTTGACATTGTTGTTCGCAGCCAGCCAGCCATCTGCAAAGATAACAGTCCAGGTGAGCTCTTGGCCATTACTGAGATGCAGTTGCTGTCTTGATTGTTAGTTTTTCTCTCAAGCCTACATATAGACCCATAAAGGTATAGTTTGCAAAAAAAAAAAAAAAGAAATACAGACGTCTGTGTCTCTCTCTTTCCCTCATGGTAATGGTCCAAAATGCTTCATGGGTTGAAAAATTCACTCAATGCCGAATCTTGTAAATGGCATCTTCTTATCCACTATTTTTCAGTAAATTTCCTTGCTAGAATTCATTTGAAACTTTTAATAGAAAATCTTTATCAAGTTCTATTTTTACAGATTTTAATATGAAAGTTATGTAAGCATTCTGTAATAGCTGACTGTATTTCTCTTGGGCTAGCGAACGATAACAGAACGTGGCATCGTCAGTAAAACACAGCTAAGAATAATCAAAATGGATAATAAATTATGTTGGTAAAATATATAAAATCTCTACTTATAACAACATCTTATTAATCAGATGACTTTAACCGGGTTTGTTTGTCAAGATCTTTTCATTCGGGTCTTGGATGCTCAGCTTTTGTCAATATTCTCTCTACCTCCATCTCTGCCATTCAAGTTTAATGACCTACAGGTGTTTACTGAACTCTGTAACTCAGTATCATGAGGACAAACAATACGAGTATGTTACGGATATGTCTTGCGAAAAAGTGCTTCATCCGTGGTCTGAAATTAGTTTCTCTCATGCATAATCTCGATACATAGCCTGTCACCTTTCCATTTTCAAGTTCTGCAGTAGAGCCAAAGTCTAAGAAAACTCATGATAACATTTATTGACGTTTTCTTGGCCGTTTTTATGTAATTCAAGTTATATTCTTCATTCATAAGTTCTGCTTGTTGAAAAAAAGAGAAAAAAATATAAAAGAACTTCACTGAATTGTTTATCTTCTTCTCGAAATGGTAACTCCCCTAAAGTCATCAAAATTAAATACTATTTGAGCTAAAATACTCCTACCATTTGCTTTGCTGTGTTAACAGAAGAAAGAAAATAGTATATGGAAAAGTAAAAATAAGAGAGAGAGAGAGAGAGAGAGAGAGAGAGAGAGAGAGAGAGAGAGAGAGAGGGGGGGATATTGTTGTGTATTTCAGAACTTTGAGAGCTCATCTTCAGTTTTGTCATATAACGACAAGTACGATAATTATTGTGATTTGAGATTTTACTTTGCTGTAAATCAGTCATTTTTATCAGTTTCAATAATTTGAACTATTCTCATTTAGGATACGTCCTTTGTACTCAAATAAGAAGGAACAGAAATTGTAAATAATATGAATATTATGATACGAGGGTTCTTACATTAGACGCATCTTAGTGTTAAAAAAAATAGAAAACTCTTGCTCTTTGTTAAGTGATATTAATTGACGAGCTTTTCTGGTTGTATCATGAAAAAATGTCTGAACTTTAAACTTTCAGGTTATTTCTCGAGGACAAATTCAACACACCAGTACAAAAGAGTATCAGCTGACGCCCAGTGAATTGCCCTTTAATAAAGAGCACCTCGTGGAGCCTCTGCCTGGTTCACCGGAAGGCAAATTCACTGGCGTCCTGAACATTCCTTTGACTCTTCCTCACAGTGTCTCCCCCACAGCCATGGTGAGTGTCTGTCATCCTGTTGATTTATTTCTACATTTACAGTGCCATCATATTAGTTGCAAGGATAATCACTTGAAATTCTTATGGTCCCATAAAAACATACACCATGTGACTCAAGCAAAACATCTTTCCACAAGTCAGGGATTTGAATGAAAAACCCATCATACTGTTAGGTAATCAGTGACCCTAAAGCCCCGTTTGATTAACTTTATTAAGAGAGGGGTCACAGCTATTTAATTTCAAAATACAAAGACTTCAGAACAACATTCTAGATTAGTAAAACAATTTTGTCAACACGAGAATTTCAGAATAGGAAAATGGGCAGACGGTGTTAATTTCTCCAAGAAATAAATTAATAAAATTTGAGTTTTATAAGAATTATAAAGATGTACCTAAAAATCAGCTCGTAAAGTTCCTGGTTTATGGCACGACGTCATTCAGCCTCTAGGTACAGAAGTATTTAGAGAGAAATTGCTTAATACTGGAAAGTAGTTAGAAATCTTGGGCCTATTTTATGAATCACTGTGGCCCTACACTTTCAAAGTCTGAGTTATTTCCTTCCTAGAAAGGGGCCAAAAGTTTCTATATCTTCTTGGCACTCAAGCAAACCTGGACAGTCGTACATCACAGAGAACTGTAAAATGAAACATTTTCTTACTATCTTAATCTATTTTTCATACAAAATCCCCTGTCTACAAATGGAATAGCCTTCATCAGAAAGCTGGGAAGGTGAAGTCACGTTTAAAGATGAACACATAATAGCTCTGGTATCCTTGTTGATAGTGAGGCTGTTCTCAGTGACTGACAGAAAAGATAATCCCAACAGCAGGTTCTGAGTATTGTTATTCATGATCCCTGAAGGAGAGAGGTTCTGAAGCCACTAGATCATGTGATGGAAGGGAGGCATCTCAGGGAAATAATGATGCTTCTCTTTGTAACGGATTCTTGTCCAGTTTACCGCTTACGGAAAAGGTACTGAGAATCATGGTCTTCTAAACTTGGTAATCACCTTAAGCAGAGGTAAGCGAACAAGGGACTAGTCCTTATTTAAAGGAGATGGCCAGGGGACCTAAGTTTGCAATGGTAAAATTACTGGAAATAGCAATAAAGGCCGAAATCGCCTGTCTTCTCCTCCAGTTTAGCACACCATTTAATAATTTTCAAAATTATAAGAATGCCTTTTGGCATCTCGGTTAGGACTCCTGCCAACATAACAGACCCTCAAGGATAAGGTCGAGGTTGCTTTGCGTTTCGTTCATTTCACTGTCCCTCGCTGCGCATTTCCTGGAAATTTCGTCCAGAGAGAGGAACGGTTGCCTCTCGGGTTTCCTTGGTAGTTGTATACTTGTGACAAGTGTCATTACTTTATCATGAACATTATTAAGTGCAAGAAATTATGAAAGAGGCAGAGAGAAAGAGGAAAAAGGGAAAGACAATGTGATAACAAATAAAAAAAAAAAATGAGGATTACTCTGCCAAGTCCCTTTTGTATTTTAATACTGACATGATGGTGTAGGCTACATTTTGAAAGTACTGCTCACTCATTTTTTTTTAATCTCTCTCTCTGACCTACAACCTAAAAAACTGACCTAAGATACGGTTACCAGATTATCTACCCAGGTAGACATGGGTCATTGCAGTTCCTTTGCCCCCTCACCTCAGGAGAGACGGACAGACAAGAGAGCAATATGAATTAGGAACATTTCCTACTCCTTCATTCCAATGCCAGAATGAATTCTAAGAAAGAGAGAGAGAAAGAGAGAAATAGGATGGAGAGGGGTTGTGGACGCCCATAAGAGAACTTGTTAGAAGTAAGCGTCATTTTGTTATTTGGATCAATCCGAAGCCTCACCTTGAGTTCTAAAGTAGAACTTAAAACTGAGAGACAGTTATGTTCAGATTACATCCTGGATCAAGAACTAAATACCAAGTTGTTACTTTGTTGTGATTAAACCAGAATAATTTAAATTCAATAGATATCAAAGCACAAATGAAGCTAAGTTATGTCATTTGCTGTTGACAAAATATACTTAAAAACATAATTTTCAAGCAGTTTTAAACATTAAGAACAATGGAGATATTCAAATGTTACATGAAGATAAGTAATGCACAATTTCATCAGCGTATTTCACATGTGGATTTTGCGCAATTCTGCGACTGCTTTTCTATTGGCGATACTTCTTTTCCATCGGCGATGCTTCTTTTCCGTGCTCAGTTATGAAATCCTGGATCTCCTATAACCATAAAGTTGTGTTAACATAACCTTCAAATTGGCATCCAGATCTTTTCTATGACCGAGTAATGTAATATCAGTCTCCAACTTTGCCACCTCTTATCAAATTTCACAGTTGATAACCACCTATAATACACATATCTTTAAAATGAAACGCATTATCATTGGTCCATAAACTTGCCATGGGTCATAAATTATTGAACACAGGACATCAAAATCCAAAATCTAATGTACTTACAAAAACTTAGATTTGATAATCAACGTAAAATTTATAATCATCAAATCATTTGCAAAGTTTCTTTATTAGTAATCGTAATTATAACATCAAATTCCTTTCTCAAGAAATAAATGTACTAACAGTACCGATTTGCAAGGGCTGTCTCCAGTCCAGCTTCTCTCCTTCACCTTGAAAGAAAGAAACTTGGCAACCCTCGAAGAATCAACTAAAGTACTTGCGGTCGTTTTATTTACCAAAATGCTGCTGGCTACGCGATACGATGGGGTGGCTGCGAGCGAAAAGACCAAGATCACAAGTCGTAAGCTCCCAGGTCACTTTGGCATAAAGGCAAACCGATCATCTATACTAACCTGTTCTGATCTCTTGAACTTACTTAACTCCTAGCTAAAATTCAGGCAAAATGCTTCATTTTATGAAGTACAAGTCTCAGTACAGTTTGACAGATTACATATAAATCAGCTCTCGCCCCTTCAAGCTTTTGGTGCTTCACTTTTCCGGACGTTATTAAGGAAGATTTGTCAGCGACCGAGACTACACAAGGAAAACATCTCTTCCGTAGATGTCCTTCATGGATGTCACCAGTTCTGACGACCCAAGATGAGGGAATGGACCCTCGTTTTGTATTTTGTGAAAACATTCAATGTATGATTTTACAATATGATTTCACAATTATTTCATAATATCCTTACCATTTGGATTACAACTGATAATTCGCAGAGAAAGGCAGAAGTGGTAATGTTATTAGTTTTAACTAGGATATTTTCATCGTATACTGCTTTAAAAGAAACTTTTCTTGACAAATGATTCGCATAGTATTCTTTGGAATCTGGTTATCACAAGTACCCTGCTTTCAAGATAAATGTATTAGGGAAGTAGATGTTAATCCAGACGTGTAATCTGTGCTAACATTTCACCTAATCTGAGACTGAATGATAAAAATCAATATCATGTAGTAAAAATAATTTTTTCACCTTACCGTCTTTGCTAATGTTTACACTATTTTTGTCTTATTATCTTTATGGGAAGGATGAATCACTTGAAGAATCTGATTGAAGCGATGATAAGTTCCGCTTACGTTTGAAATACATGAAGGGCCATACTGTAAAATCCTTCTGTTATCCAGGTCCTTGCCTGGTACACAAGGGAAGATGGTGAGGTGGTTTCTGATGCTCGGGAAATTAGGATTGAGAAATGTTTAAGGAATTCTGCCGACATCAAGTGGGAGGCCAAAAAAGCTCAACCGGGAGAAGATACCTCTCTTTCTCTGTCATCTAAACCAAATTCAGTCTGTGGGCTTGGTTAGTATATCTCTATATTGAATTTTTTTGCATACATGTGAGTTGACATAAACAAGTTTTAGTACTTGCAAATACTATTGTTTTCTGAAAACGTGAAATTCAGCGATATTAACTTTAAGGTTTGCGAATATGATTCTTTCCTGTATTAATGAAATCTTATTTTTCATCCAAAAGGTGTTGTTGACAGAAGTACCATTTTGCTCTCCCAAGCATCTGACAAGATCTCATTAGAAAGCTTATTCAGCTTCATAGACGAATTCAATATTAATTCCTACGTCAATCGCCAAACTGATGATTATGAATATTGTAAACGCAAACACGAAAAGGAACTGGCCAACTCTCTTCAAGGTAAACACAAGGATGTTATTTAGAAGAATGTGAGATGTTCTTATAAACTCTAACCGTGGTTTCTTTGCCTATTTCCAGAGATGGTAAATACCCTCTAATTTTGAAGAATTACAGGTTAACAGGGCATTGCTTTAAGTTAACACACGAATCGCTCAGCATAGTCATATAAGAAAGCAAGTGGCTAAAACATACTGTAGGGTGTACTAAAAAATATGATGCATCTTCTCTTTATGGTGTGTGGCACATAAAATTGAACGTTCAAGCCTGGATTTCAGTCTAATCAGACTATAAATCTGTTCGAATACCAGGCCTCTGTGTTTATTTATATTTATTCATAAAATATTAGGAAAAATCTATGAATTTTCTTTTCAGTATTATTTTAAATCCAATTCAAAAGCTTCTTTTTACCAAAAAACATTGTTTACATTCACCAACAGCTACTCCATATATTACATTCTAATCAATGTCTGCTGTTGTAACCATGGAGAAGCCTCCCAGCATGATATTAGATATTCCTTTTGGACACGGGGCTGCTGAATACTATACCAGTGATTTATTGTATATATTGTTCATTGCTATCTAACATTAGAATTGATTAGTGCTTCATCTCCGGAAGGCTTCAAACCAATGTCTGGTTTATAAACAACAATAGATTGTGATTAGACCACCGAGCTATCTCTTTTGATATCAATGCAGTATAGGGTGGATGAAGATATTGTTTTGAATATTGTTTTAATGTGGGAGGCAGGCAGAGCTGAATGATAGATTGAAAAATATTAGTATACGTTTGAAAAGGTTCGTGGAAATAACTTTTGAGGGTATAAGGAGGGTAATTAAGAGGTTGAGAGGTTTAAAGGAAAGAGGAAGTGTATATGGTATTCAGTGGTCTGAAAAAGCTTAGGACTGAATCAACAGAGTGGCAATGATGAGTTGTTCAGAATGATTAAAATTTTCAGTGGAGAAGCACGTGCTACGATATGTAGATGGAAAAGTGGGTGCGGGGGATTTGTTATGGCTCAATAGTTGTTTAATATTTTTATGACTGGCTCAGTTTAAGTAAGAGAAAAGAGGTTAAACAAGTGTTAAGAAAATGATGCCCATGACCACTAGGAATTTTTTGCCAGAGGCACTGATAGCAACATAGAATCTGGTGAAGTAGGCATCTGTTGGTGCTTTGGCAGACACTGTTACTTCCTTGGGTGGCCATCCAGCTCATTTTTTCTCCAGCTGCAATAAGAATAGCTCTGGCTGCTTTGCCAAACTTGTAGCAATAGATGTGGCCGCCTGTACAGTGTTGGTTCATTTGTCATTGCCGTTGCCTTGATCGCCCTTAGCCTCACTAATGACAACTCATCTCTTTTCTTCAATATGTTTGCCATGGGCGTACCTTTAGCTTTGGGAAAGCCAGAGCAGATGTTAGTTAGGAGATGGCACATCCATCTGAAGAGGTCACCTTCTGTGGCTTCCCATCAGCATCAAGTTGGCAATATGAGAAGATTCAAGTTTGTCCCAGGATACCATCACAGATGTGCCCTCCCAAGTGGTATTGAGAAAATCGAGGGCTCGTCTGCCACGGGTGTTCAGCAGGAAGGAGTACTCCATCATTAGGAACTGGAGGAGTTTTTGCAGGTGTTCAACCAGTGCCTGATGTGGGGGAAGGCCAAAGCAGATGTTAGTCAGGAGATGACACAGCCAGCTCCCCCTGAAGAGGTCGGCCTTCCGTGGCTTCCCACTGCCCCTGAAGAGGTTTGCCTTCTGTGGCTTCCCACTCTCCCTGAAGAGGTCTGCCTTCTGTGGCTTCCCACCGCCCCTGAAGAGGTCTGCGCTCTGTGGCTTCCCGCCGCCCCTGAAGAGGTCTGCCTTCTGTGGCCTCCCACTCCCCCTGAAGAGTTCTGCCTTCTGAGGTTTCCCACTCCCCCTGAAGAGTTCTGCCTTCTGTGGCTTCCCACCACCCCTGAAGAGGTCTGCGCTCTGTGGCTTCCCACCGCCCCTGAAGAGGTCTGGCTTCTGTGGCTTCCCACTCCCCCTGAAGAGTTCTGCCTTCTGAGGTTTCCCACTCCCCCTGAAGAGTTCTGCCTTCTGTGGCTTCCCACCGCCCCTGAAGAGGTCTGCGCTCTATGGCTTCCCACCACCCCTGAAGAGGTCTGCCTTCTGTGGCTTCCCACTCCCCCTGAAGAGGTCTGCCTGCTGTGGCTTCCCAATCCCCCTGAAGAGTTCTGCCTTCTGTGGCTTCCCACTTCCCCTTAAGAGGTCTGCCTTCTGTGGATTCCCACTCCCCCTGAAGAGGTTTGACCTCTTTGGCTTCCCACTCCCCCTGAAGAGGTCTACCTTCTGTGACTTCCCACTCCCCCTGAAGAGGTCTGCCTTTTGTGGCTTCCTAGCTCTTCGTTGGGCGAGTCGGTAGAGCTGCGGACTGTCACTCAATGGACCGGAGTTCAATTCCCAGGCCGGCTGATGAAGAGTTAGAGGAATTTATTTCTGGTGATAGAAATTCATTTCTCGCTATAATGTGGTTCAAATTCCACAAGAAGCTGTAGGTCCCGTTGCTAAGTAACCAGTTGGTTCTTAGCCACGTAAAATAAGTCTAATCCTTCGGGCCAGCCCTAGGAGAGGTGTTAATCAGCTCAGTGGTCTGGTAAAACTAAGGTATACTTTTTTTTTTTGTGGCTTCCCACTCCCTCTGAAGAGGTCTGCCTTTTGTGGCTTCCCACTACCCCTGAAGAGGTCTGCTTTCTGTGGCTTCCCATCAACATCAAGCTCTGGAAGTGTGAGAAAGAATTCAAGCTTCCCCCAGGATACCCTCACAAATGTGTCTTCCAGAGTGGTTGCGAGAAGATCAAGGGCTCATCTGCCACAGGCATTCAACCAGAAGGAGAACTCTATGATTTTTAAGAACCAATGGAGTTCTTTGTAGGTGTCCAACCAGTGTATGTTGTGTGAAGAGGGAGTCTAGAATTGACTTGAGGACTTGCTTTTCCTTCTTTGTAGAACTTGCAACATTTCAGAGATGGATTTGTATCTCCATTCTATGGAACCTGACAGATGGCTCAGTTGTCCAGAAGAGTTGGCCAGATGAAAGTTCACCGCATTTACATTTGAGACTTTGATGCCATCTCATATATGCTGTATCCTTTGCGTGATTGTTTGTAAGCAGTAGAAAAATCTATCAAGAGAGATAGCCAGAGCTTAAATGCCGTATTATGGCCACAAGTGGCTTTGCTTTGGTAGGATCAGTAGAATTTAATCCATTAGTTGCCAACGGCTTAGCGTGAGTACAATGATTTTTCGACCAAGTGGAAGAGAACCGAGAGCTTTTGTGAAGGAGTGAGCCAGAGGTAAGTCCCAAAATTAGTATGTTAGTGGTTGGTTGTTAAGTAGGGCATGGCTGAGAACCATGCTGTCTACCTTGTCGCCCGAAGGGGTCACATGTGATTCATACGAAGGACGCTCAGAACGCACTCGGTTATTGATGAGATCTGATCCATTTTAGATAGAGTGAGCAGACAGAAATGTGGTTACAACAGTAGGCCCAGTGGTGACCCAGGTCAGGTGATGAAAGCGCAGATCTTACAAGTTCTCTCTGCTTTCTGTCATGTTATTTTCGCCTTTCCGTTTCCTCTTAATTGATAATCAAACAGCTATTCTATGGAAGCCTGCTAAAATTAATGGCTCTTAATTACTTTTACGTTTGGATGCTTCCTCGTTTTGAATAATGGTGTGATAATTAAGTTCCGTTAATTCACAGGGCTTATGGTATCATGAATTCAACATAACTGTAATCCTGTATTATCTTTCATTCTTAAGAGCTTCACGGTTTAATGGAAAATGTGATGTTGTGGTGTAGAATAGATAGGGAAATTAGATAGAAAAGAGAGAGAGAGAGAGAGAGAGAGAGAGAGAGAGAGAGAGAGAGAGAGAGAGAGAGAAAGTTAGGAGAGAGAAGGAGAGAGAAATAAGAATAAAGAGAGAGGCAAAGAACACAGTGATAACGCCCAAATGCTGTTGTATCGTGTTATCAATACGCAGGATGTTTACATGAACCATTGCAGTATATCGTGTTGAAGCCATAAAAACAGTCGTAAAAGTGAGAAATAATGGCCTCGCGATTGAAGCTAACCAAAACATGAGTCAGCACAGTCTAAATGCTTACAGTAGCTGATTCTATAGCCCCGCCTTCTCAGGGAGGCGTTTTCGTGGAAGTTCCAGGAATTTGGGGGTTGGCTCAAGTGATGTACTTCTTCAACCTCCAATCAATTATGTTTGGGAGGGGTCCTTCACACACCCTCCTAAGATCACCTCCTATCAAGTCCTCTAAGGAGAGATTTGAATCACACCCACTACAGTCCTTCCAATCAGCTACTTGAAGGGGAGGCCTTGCTGATTAATCCTTCCAATAAGGCTAGAAGGAGGTGGAGATTGCAGGTAGCAAGTTTTTCTTAGGGTTCAACGAGTTAGAGACCTACGAGGAGAGCAGAGTTCAGAACTGTGTCCTTCAAGGGAGAGTACGTCTCCCCTCACTTCCGTGTTCCCTATATAGACTGAGTCAAGAGTGATTCGTTTCTATCATTGTAACTTGTTAATTTTGTACTGATCTTTATAATACTAAGTACTAATTAAAGTGAAGAAATTACCGATCTCGTCTCTATACGCCTTTCTGAGAGATATCAGTACTTAAAAATAATAAACATACAAAGATAGCACATCATCCGCGAAGCGATCTGAAGGACACCTCGAAAGAAACCAAGGTAAGAAGAGAAAGACTAAAATCCATACAAACATACAACAAAGAACATAAAAAGGGAAAGTAATCCCTAACAGTTTAGCGTTTTTTGTCAAATTTAGGAATAAATTAGTCAAACTCACTTCAGTTGACTATAAATATTCAGTTCACTTTTCGGTTTATGCAAAACATTTATATTCTTTTAGTAATCGTTAAGTATCTCTGATTTCAAGATCTGTCGAAGTTCTGTTAGTCCTTTATCATAATAAAATAGTAACCCTTCCAACTTTTATCCACAGGTGAAGGAGTGACCAGAATCTATGACTACTATACCTTCTATATAGATGCGCTCAAAATGTTTGACGTGAGTTCGAATTCTTCCAGTACTGACTGACTATGACTTGTCATAGTCGGCAGGTATCGTTATGTTCATGTTTTTCATTTTATTATTTTCCTATCAACAATAATATTTTGTGAAGATATGATAAGTTTCACTTTTTGACACTTAAAATCTGGGAGTTATAAGTTGCAGGAAATGATTTTGACAAACCCTGTTGGCACCAAGAAAAAGTGTAGACATTTGTATCTCAGGTGTCGAGACAAATCTCAGACCGTTCCTCATCAAGTAGACATATTTAAGGGGAAGAAGAATAACACTTCCTTCTACAGCCTTCTTATCATCAAAAGTCGTCTTTTTTAAAACATTCAGGGAATAGTGATTTGTCTGCATGCATAGATATATTCAAATAAATCAATGAGGCTACCCATGCTTTGGACCTAGTCAAACGAAACCATTCAACTCTTATTATTTGAACAGGGGTTATTATTATTATTATTATTATTATTATTATTATTATTATTATTATTATTATTATTATTATTATTATTATTCACAATGAGCAAAAATGTCTATGGAATGAGTCTAAAAAGACTGACTTCAAAAGTTTGATAATACTAATGTTACCGATAATGATGGCCAGCGCTCTAGCAAGACTGGATGATAATCATTGTCCAGTTTATTATTTTCATGGAACAAAATTGTCTGGATAAAAAAGTGCTCTTTTTTCTATTGTGTTTCTATAACAAGAATGAGAAGTCAAGCTACTTTAAAGAAATCAGTGAATATTGGTTTCCGTGTCCCGTTTTCTCATTCTATGTCGACAAACAAATTTATGAATTTGAACGTCCAAATCAGGGACTTTGAACACTCATGTGAATGTCCTAATATTACCAGAATTGCCATTCTTGAACAGAATGATACATAGCAACTGCATGGATGAACGTCAAAAAATATTGGCAACTGGATAATGGATAGTATTAAGGTTGATTGCTTTGTCACCTCAGTTTCAACCGTGGAGGCCTGGCAGATGACCTTGTTTTAAAGCCAACTGGCAGTGGTCACTGACCTTAGTCAGCAAGGAACTGCACACTACAATGACCTACAGTCCTTAAGTTTATCTACCCAAACATATTTCTATGAACTCTGCAACATTAATAGCAAAAGAAAAGGTTTTATATTGGGGTAACAAAGAAAGATGACAGACTCGGAATATGCAGATGACGCCGTTTTCATCTGGGAAACAACACAAGATTTACAAAGGTTGGTTAGTGGACAACATCATTTCTCTAGAGAGACTAAACTCAGTATAAACGTAAGGTAACAGAAATAATAAGGCTACAGAGAACATTAATGGACTCTAATCTTTCAAATATTTAGAAACAATGGTATCCAAGGTTCTCTTGAGTTAGAAAGTAGTGAAAGGCTTAAAGAGGTAAATCAGACAAGAGACGGGCTGAATAAGATTTGGGAATCGAATAGACTGAATCTGCATGCAATAGTAAAATTAAAAAGGATATTAGGCGTAAGATGGCAGAATATGATTAGAAACAGAAGTTCCACATGTATCTGAGATATACTGATTTGGCTTTACCTTAATAAACAAAAACTGGGATTCATCGTATCTGCAGTTGCATGGTAACAGGAGGAAATTCTCATTACTGAACTGAATTTTTCACCTTATGCTCTAAGGAGGTCTGCTACCTTTTGAAACCAGTATTATGCCAATGCTAAATTAATGTTAAATTCTGAACTGGGTTACATACTGCAGCCAGTAACTCAGTGGTAGGCTACATGATACTTAACAATACCATGGAAATTTACAGTTTCTAAAATATTTCTTGTTAATGCATAACATTCGAGTAACGTATGATCCAAAGGTCAAAACACTGAAAAGGCCACCTTCTTCAAACAGTCAAATTTCTCATGCGGAGACGTCATCAGTCAAGGATGGAGGCTCCTTGGCCACTCTTGGTCATTTCCAGCAACTCTCTGGGCTCCATGAACTTTGTTGACCATAATGAGAGTACCTTTCTTGAAGTGATTCAGTTGCATGCCCAACTCCTCAGTTTCTGTCCAACTGAGAATAGTCATGTCTAAATCCCTCTGTTTAAACTGGTTAGGCTTAATCTGTTAATAAAACACTGTCCAACGCTTCAGAAATCTGGATCTCTAACTGCTGAATTGGACTCTTTAGGATCCTGCAAGTATAAACCAAAATTAGCTTAAAGGATCATGTGCCGAGAACTGTTTCTGGTGTTTGAAACTGAGGAATGGTGCAGATTTAACATCCTGAGAGTAGGCTGCAAGATTTGCACAAAAGCCTTCCAAGTATCATATATATCCTGCCATATTTGTCCTGCATATTGTAAGCAAAGGATGAGATCGGTGTACATATATATATATATATATATATATATATATATATATATATATATATATATATATATATATATATATATATATATATATATATATATATATATATATATATATATATATATATATATATATATATATATATATATGTATGACTTTTTATCACATCACCGTGATTCATATACAATCAGTAAGCTACAAACGTCCTTTAATATCCAATTCGCTCTACCTCGGAAATAATATATTTTCATATATGTTACTGAAGGGGATTTTTTTTTTTTTAGTTGATAATAAGTTCGTCGTCCCGTGGGCTCGAACCAGCTAAGGACAAGAACTCAGGACTACAGTGGACGCATGTAACCCTCGCGGCGAGTCCTTCCAATTATCCGGGATAATTGGAAGGACTCGCTGCGACAAGAAATTTATGGAAAACTTTGTAGGACTACAGATGCCCTAACAAGAAAACTCGATAGAAAACTAAAAAAATCTTATTGATAGCAGTGACTGGACTAATAGTGCACGCAATGACTGTGTTATAAATTTATCAAGTAAACAAATAAGTGAAAATGTTGTGAGTGCACTCGGATATGGTTTATCCTTCTTTATATCTAACAGACCCTCAGCTTTAACGATTGCGTCGTCATTATGTGTATTTGAAAAACATTGTGATATTCCTCAAAATCATATTGATATAGTTAAAGGTATCATTTATGGAGCTGCGAATGTTAGGCATGAAAGCAATTTCCCTGCTCGGTATAAGAAAAGCTTGACCGACCTTAAAAAAGACAATACAATCCACATCACAAAAGCTGATAAATCGAATAGTATTGTAATTTTAGATAAAGTTGACTACATATCACGTACGCAAGCCCTACTGGATGATGATACGACATACAAAAAACTAACAAAAAATCCCCTTGATCAAGTCATAAAAAGTTTCAACAGCACAGTGAAAAAAAAATCCTTAAAGATAAAAAAGAACTAATAGGTCAGTTGTCGGTAAAATTTCCTTCGTTACCTTACTTGTTCGGATTAGTAAAAACACACAAAGAAAACAATCCTATATATGCGGCCTATTATCAGTACTGTTGGCTCAATATCATATAAACTTTCGAAATATATTACCAAATTCTTGTCTCCGTTACTTGGAACTATCTCAGATTCTCACGTATCTAATAGTCTAGATTTAGTTGATAAATTAAACAAAATCACTTTTTGTCCCAGTGATAGATTCGTTAGTTTTGATGTTTGTTCTCTTTTTACTAAAGTCCCTATAGATTCCATTTTAGAGTATCTTAGTAATGAATTAATCCATCACGAATTACCTCTACCTGTAAGTCATATCATTTCTCTCACTAGGTTGTGCATTTGTGATTGTAAGTTTATATTCAATGGTGCATTTTACCAACAAATATTTAATATGGCAATGGGCAACCCTTTATCCCCACTTCTCTCAAACTTGTACATGGAATTCTTTGAAAAACGATATATACCTAATATCATTTATACTCCTTTAAAGTGGTATAGGTATGTTGACGATATTTTAGCTGTTTTGCCTGCTGGTATTGATGTAAATGATTTACTCTGTAATTTGAATAACCAGGTACCATCCATTAAGTTTACGTTAGAATTAGAAAAAGACAATTGCCTCCCTTTCTTAGATGTTTTAATACATAGAGAACCATTTCAATGTAAATTCAGTATTTATAGGAAATCAACCAACAACTTAACTTATGTCCATTTTTATTCAGGCCATCACCTCAACATCAATATATCAATTTTTTCCTCTATGTTTTTACGAGCCTTTGCATTGTCAGTCCCCAGTATTTGGATACAGAAATTGAATACATAAGAAAAATAGGGACAGATTTATGTTATCCTTCACATATACTAGATATTTGTTATAACAAAGCCCACAAAAGTTTTATAGTGAAAGTAACATGAAGAAAGAAACCCCTAAGAACATTCTTAGCTTGCCTTATTTTAGTGGTTTTGAAAATATAAAATCATTGTTAAAACTTTTTAATGTAAACCTCGTTTTTTCTTATAATAACACACTCAAAAGAATGTTAATAAAAAATAGCCCTAAAGAAAACAACATATATAAAATTCCATGTTTGGATTGCCCCTCTTTTTATATTGGCCAATCTAGCAAAGATTTAGATGTACGTCTTAAGCAACATAAGTATTCAGTCAAAACTGGACAAGCATCCAATGCTATATTCATTCATTTAAGTGAAAACTCTCACAGGATAAATTGACTAAAAGTTCAGTGATTGCCAGATCGAAAGATTTCTCTTCAAGAAATCTATTGGAGTCTGCTATTATCCAGCTTACTTCGTTGTAATTTTAATCTTAGCCCTGGCATGTATTATTTGGACCCCTGTATTAGAAAAATGTTCAAGAATGACCTAAACGATAAAATCACTGACTTAATTACAAGGTAGCTACTTGATATATATTTTCTATATATCCGTATGTTTAATATAATTATTTTATTTGTAAAAATGTTCATCTTGCAAAAAGTTATTTACAAAAAAAAAGAGAATTATTGTGTTGTACTAAAAATTTTTAGGTAGTCAGTCACGAACCTGTAAAATCTTTTAATTGTCCTGTCCCTGCTCCTGAAAGGTTGATCCTAATCCTTTGTAAAAGCCTCTTAAATATTTAATCCTGTTTTGGCAGTTCTACTAATTCTTCAATTGTGTTGGATTCCAGGTACAAATGTTTCCTTTATTATCCCCATCTGTCATTTATACGAGCTTCCTTTGTAAACATACTTTTATATTTCTTCAGTCTGCAAAGTAAAGGACTAGTGTCGAAAGGCCTGCAGCACTCCAGTGTTTCCGTTTCCTTCGTGGATTTTATCTTTATATTATATATATATATATATATATATTATATATATATATATATATATGTATATATATGTATATATATATATATATATGTAATATATATATATATATATTATATATATATATATATATATATATAGTATATATATATATATATATATATATATATATATATATATATATATATATATATATATATATATATATATATATATATATATATAATATATAAACTCTGGTGACTCTGGTTGAAGGTGTCTTTTTTTCAGGATTCTGGTGTCTACGTCTTCACTGATCTCACAGTTGAAACAAGACCATGTGAGAAAAGAGGTAAGTCTAAAAATGCAGTTTGTATTGTCCACTTGCCATAAGGGTACTTTTAAGTTTCAGATGAACAACTCGTATATAGGAAAATCATGAAATATATTTATTACTTTTTGCAGCTCTTTCTAATACTGATAAATCACACTATAGAACAAGCAGTACTGCAGCAGTGATTTTATGGTAGGATTAGCAAACAGGAGCAGATTCATTGAGACTGCAGTTTTCAAAAAAAAAAAAAGTTTAAGCCCAGTAAACAGGTTAGGAGTACTACTGAAGTATATATTATAAAAAAGTTTACTCTCGATTGCCCCTAAATGATTTTAAAAACGGTACTTTCATTTTTTGAAAGCAGCAACTATCAGGAAACGAGATTTCATAGATTTTATTTGATTTATTTTTTATCTGATTTTGTGGTTCTGATATATGATTATTTGCCTAAGTAATTTTAGGCGAACACATATTCCGATTGACTGAGTCAATGAAACAAAATTCTAAGCAACAAATTATTTGAGAGGGAGAGAGGATGTGTACGTGTCTTAAACTCCATATTTTTCCAAACGTTATTTCACTACACTGGGCTTAAATCTTTTTTTTTTTTTTTTTTTTGTATTTTGCTTATCTAAAGAAATTGTAGTTTATCATGATTAATCACTATAATTGCAACTGGCCCAATTTGTATTTGGAAGTGATGTGAAAAAATCGAAGGTCAAAGGTAAGAATTAAATTTTGTATATAACATAATTAGCATAACTCCAGTTAAACTACATGGTAGGATAAACTCATTCTCAAGACACAGTAGCTCCTGAACAGGCCACAAAGTCCGTAAGTACAGGAATAAAAGCTAAGTAAGTCCCGACGAAGGATACTTGCTGATGCCATTATTAGGAAAGTTATCCTTCTCTCCAGCGAAAATTATCTTAAAGGTTCCATAAGCAGGAATAATATCTCCTCTCCAGGGGAACTATTTCATAAGAGATATTGCTATGCTAAGAAACCTCCTCTCTAAGAAAATTATGTTATAGATACTGCTTTTAATCAAATCAACTTCCAATACAAAGTAATTCTTTCATGCGGACTATTATTGGGAAAAATAAATTCCTCTCCAAGAAACTTAAACATGCCATAATTAATGATAATAACCTCAGCTTTAAGGAACTTAAGAGATCCATTGTCAAGACATGTAAACCATCTCCGAGGATTAAATACTTTTTGTAGTGTTCTAATTAAGAAAAGCACTTCTTCAAGGAACTGTTGGTGCCACTGTTAGGAAAATGACATCAACTCCAAGGAAATCTATAGACGCCATAATTACGAGCATGAATTTCCACAAAACATATTTAGGGAAAGCCTCCTCCTCTTCTAGGAACTTATTGCATAGGTGCTCTTATTATGAAAACTTACCGATTCTCCAAGGAGTCGCATAAAATGTTATTTTTGTTTCAGAGCAATTTCACTTCATCGCTGAGGTTGCAGCAATTGGTAGTTTTGGTAGCTCGTTCCCGAGCAGTTCTGGCTTTGGCGGAGGCTTCGCAGGCCCGCCCCAATCCACTAGACCCCCCAACTTTGAGAGCGATTCATTCTTCGATAAAGAGTCGCCGCCATCCGGCAGTGAGGACGAAGCACCAAGGACGGATTTCCCAGAAACATGGCTTTGGGACGTTGTTGTTGTTCCGTAAGTTTTCTGTATCAATGATTCGTTCATGAAATTTCCTATTTTACTGTATTGTGACGTTTTGTGTCGCTTCCTTCTTCTAATAATCTCGAGTGTTAAGCAAGCTCGACGCGTTTAAGTTGTTCACTGATGACATTTTTGCTCAGTTTTTTTAATGATTAGATTTCGTTTTCATATATTTGACACGATCAACCTGGAAGCAGGTGGTTGACGGGTGATGGTTGTTTCAACAGTCTTTTTCGCAGAAGTGCAAAATGCTGTTCAAATGTTTAATCATCTAAACCTGATAACTTTGACTATAATAGGTTATGTAATGACACGGTTTTAACAACACTGTTGTTAGGTTTTTAACAAGCCATGTCCCTGAGAATTTTGAAAGTTCGATGGTGACTTTATTATGTGGGAACTATTGAACTCACCAAGAAAACTTCTCAGGACAATCTTACTTTGATGACTGTCTGTTTTGGAACGACCTCTTCCTTCGTTGTAGGAGTCTTGAGGTGGGGAAAAGCCGGCTCCTTCTTTCTTGAGTTTTCAAGGTAAATTGCCCTTGAAGCTTGAAACTGAAGTCTGGTTACCTCTGTTCCTATTCTTGGTAATAAGCTTAAGTAGCATTGGTAGAGAATTGTAAGTTGAATCCAGCATTAGTAGAGAATTGTAAGTTGAATCCAATTTCACAAAAGCTTCCTTGATTCAGGGTGGGGTGCTTTCTCTACAGCACATGTCGTGACGGTCGTGATCTCTCCAACATTGACGTCACACCCGACACCAAGTGGAAAATATTGAAAAAAAATTAGATGAGCATGTAATTCATTATACATGCTTGGGGAAGGCTGCCATCTTGGTAAGACCAACCCATTGAAATTCTGGTGAGTTACTAAATGAGAAACAATGAACTAAAACAAATAAAACACAATTTGAAAGGGAACATGGTTAATATGGTTAAATGAAGAAATAAACAAAATTCTCACACACTCCCGCCAACATTAAAGTGCAATAACACTGCACAAGAAAAACTAAATGAAATGAAACAGAACCAATAAAGAACAAAAAATAATAATACTTTTGACACAGACTTTACATTTGTAATTCAGCACACCACTTGTGCATTTTAGACCTGCAAGTAGCAGCAGCAATTCTTTTTGAAGGAGCTCTGCCTCCAGAAGCTTCATGAATTTGATGATCATCCCTAAGATTAACAAAATTATTAGATTCTGCATTAGAGATAACTACTTCATTAACTTCATTCTCCTCAACAGGTACTGTATCCCTTTCTTCAGTATCATCAGAACCATCCAACTTCTCTCTGAAGTTGCGTGTGAGAGAAAGTTCCATTGGGTATAAATGACAAATAGAGTGATGTACAATTTGTCCATCGCCCCTTTTGAGGCTAACACTTCTGACTTTATTGTCATGACCTACAATTAATTCTAAAACTCGGCCAAGCAACCAGTACGGTCTAGATTTATTAGGCATCTTAACTAACACCACATCACCTGCACTTATTCTGTTTTCCCAGTTCCTTTGGTGCAGATCTCTGCAGTGCTCTCTTAGACTCAGAAGATAATTGTCGTACCATAATTCTCTAAAATGAGCAAATATTTCATCTCTTGATGACAAGGTTGATATAAAGGATTCTCTGGAAGGAGGATCCTTTTCCCATAACAGTTCATCTTTTGGTTGTCTAAATAATAAGTGGATTTTGGCATTGTATTTAAGGAAACAGTTTGGTGTTATAGCTTCCAAATTATTTTCGGAAGATCATAGGTCAAAGGTCTGGCATTAATAGCTGCTTGAACATCTGAAATAACAGTTAAGAGCTCAAAATAAGAGAGCCTTCCTCTGCCAACTGTCTTATACAGACACCCCTTGACTGTTCTGATAAGTCTCTCCCAAGTTGCACCAACCCAAGCTGAGTACAGTGGAATTTTGATATGTTGAATGCTGTAGCACTGAAAATTTTCTTTAAACTCATCACAAATTAAGGCTTTTTCTAACACAAGGCAACCTGTCACAAAGGATTTTGCATTGTCACTGTATATGTGAGTAGTAGGAATACTATAAATATTGACAAATCTTAAGAAAGCTAACACAAAACTGTGTGTTGACATGTCTGGAACCAACTCAATGTGTATGGCCCTTACATTTAAGCATGTAAATATCAGCAGATACATTTTGGTATTTTCTCCCTGTTCATTTTTAACCCAAAGATGTCCAGTAAAGTCCACTCCAGTATGCTGGAAGGGTTTGACTAAATTAACTTTGTTTGGGAAGGTTAGTCATCTTGGGGTAGCGAAACGCTATGTTATTGAATCTCTTGCATATCATGCATTGCCCCAATATACCCTTAACGGCCTGGCGCATTTGAGGTATCCAGAACCCACTAGTTCGGATAGTATTTAATGTAGTCTGTAGACCTAGGTGTTTGCATTTCTTGTGATAGAATTCAACAATTAACTGAGTCAGTCTGTGACTCTTTGACAGTAATATGGGACTCAGTACGTCATAATCATAGTTCAAGGTTTTGTTTATCCTACCCCTGGAACGAATAATTCCATTATCATCTAAAAACAAATCGAAATTCTTAACAGGAGCAGGAACTTCATTGGAATTATCATCATGACTGTTGAGGTAGTCTAATTCACGAGTAAAGCTGTCCCTTTGCATTTGTTTGATCCAATATGTTTTAGCACACTCCTTTGGATCCTTTGTAGATTTTCTTGAAAAGATATTGATAGCCTTGAAAACTAGACTAGAAATTCTAATCAGTTTGTTGAAATCAGAATATTTCTGAAGATCTAACAACGAAGCATCACTCAGATGTTCAACGTTGAAGAATGAAGATACCTTAGGGGACTGTATTTTGCATTTACAGTCCTCAGAAAGACATTCAAGATTGCTTTCTGGCCATGAACTTGCATAAGTAGAAAGCCACTCAGGACCATTCCACCAAAAGGAGAATTTCTTGCTGAGCTCAGCAAGGGAAAGACCTCTAGTTATGAGGTCACAAGGATTGTCCTCACTTTTTACATACTTGAAGTCAACTACAACACCATAGTTGTCAACTAGCCTCTTTTTGAATACAGATATGTCCTTCAGACGGTTACGAGTGAAAATACTCTTAGTCAAGACAGAATCTGCAAGAAGCCATTGTAATACAATTTGAGAGTCAACAGCAATTGTGACATTCTGAAATTTTACTGAGAGGAATGATTCTAAAATCATAGGCAAGCATTTTAAAGCTAAGAAAACCCCCATTAATTCTAACATGGGAAGCATTTTAGCCTTGACAGGAGCTACTCGGGATTTTGCAAACATTAATCGAGAAGTACCATTACTCACATTGTAAATGGCAAACCCGTAACATGATTTTGCGGCATCACAAAAGATCCATAAAGAGTTTTCAGACTCTAGATTGATACAAGATCTTGGTAAGGGAATGGAGGGCAGCTGAGTAAGGTCAGAGCTGTGTTTACTCCAGTCCTTTCTGATATGCACGGGGACTTCCTCATCCCAAGCAACACTCAAATCCCACAATTCCTTCATGATAAGTTTACCCTTAGTGGTAACTAGTAACAAAAGACCCAACGGATCAAAAACTTTTGATATCTGAGACAAAATAGATCTTTTTGAGTTGGCAGACGGGTCCAACACATTGTCAGACAATTGAATGGAGTCATTTTCCATGAAATAGTTGACACCAAGGACTTTTTCGTATTTATTACCATGGGAGGCAAGACTGCCATAATTTTGCATGATAGCAAGCAGTTCTGGATCATTAGAGTTCCATGAACGAAGGCAAAACCCTCGTTTCATTCTATCAAAGAGATTCAGAGTAAGTCCTTTTGAGAAATTCAGTAGAATTACTAGTGACCAACAAGTTATCAACATACATGTTGGATTTGAGGATATGAGAAGTTTCATCCTCCTTGAATTGATTAGCGTGATGTTTGATCACATAGTTAAGTATGAAAGGGCTGGCATTAAACCCAAATATGATAGTTCGGTATCTGTAGGCCACTAACTCATTGTCTTCTTTCATGAAGCAAAATCTATTCTTGTCTTCTTCTTTCATGAAGAAGCAAAATCTATTCTTGTCTTCTTCTTTAGCTAACATAATTTGTAAAAACACTTGTTTTATGTCACTAAGAATAACTCTGTCATTAGAGCAAAAGTACAATGATAGTTTGACAATGTCACCCACAAGGTTGACTCCTGCATAGGCAGCTTCATTGAGAGAGATAGCATTATTCGTTTTTTGCGAACAATTAAACACTGGTCGTATTTTGGTAGTTACATTGGCCTCATTCTTAATAACAGGCCTGTGCGGGATCCACACGTACTTGTCAAAATCTTTGGGGTCTACTTGGATTCTTTCGATAATGCCATCTTCCAACTGCTGATGAAAGACTTTTTGATAAGCTTGTAACAACCCCTCTTGTTCAGTGTCTTTGATAACTCTATCTAACACTGAGAGAGCAACTTTATGATTGGAAGGCACCTTATTCACTAAATCATCCTTCCAAGGTAAGCAGACATGATATTTGTTGTCCTTAAAAGTAATTCCCCTTTTGAATTCTTCAATCTTAGCACTACTGTATTCAGAGGTAGCATCAGTCTCTTCTTGACAACCCAAGGAATCTAAATTGAACATTCTTTCGAGACCCTGTTCTACAGCACTGTCAGGGAACAAGGACTCAAGAGGAGAGTAATAATTCTTCTTGGGAGACATTACAAAATTCACGAGAGAGCAAGGAACTTCCTCCTTATGAGGATAGAGGTATGATAGTTCAGCTTGGGAACATGAGATTCAGTAACACGAGCACTGATAGGTTCTATTTGGTGAAGTTGTAAAAAATGAATGACATTACCAAAAGGAACGAGACCCAGTGGGGTACTCCAAGCAGAACCTAACACTTATCATGAAGGTCTGGTATAAATTGCAATATATCTACACCCACTAAGCCTAGAATGGGAATATTCTCACCATTAGCATCTAAGGAAGGTTCAGCTAGAGAATAACCTTCTTTGATAATGTTGTCCAAGGATACATCAAGTTGAAAGACATTTAATTTTATATTGAAATTAGGGTCTGCAAGCAATGCAACAGGAAACTTCCTACCTCCAGGTAAAGAACCATAAATCATACATTCACCAATTTGGCGTTCAGAGGCACCCAAAAAGGTAGTCACATCATAATGAACAGAGGGTAAATCTCTGTTTCCTTGCAATTCCTTTGCTACTTGCATTGACAAATAACTTCTTTGGCTCCCAGTATCGAGAAGACATCTCTATGTGAGAGAAGAATTGCTTCCATGAAACTCAATAGACATAACGGGGAGCAAAAAAGGTCAATACGTATTTTGTGTATGTTGAACATTTATGCATAGGTGAGAAGTGCCTCCTTCACTTCTATTGGGACACAAGGCAGATATGAGAATTTTTCTTGAACTTAGAGCAAGAAAAGCTGAGTTTATCGTCCTTACCGGGACATTTAAGTGCATCATGCTTGCTGCTAGAACAGAGTGAACATAAACCCAAAGGAGAGTACCTTTTTAGGCGATCTGCCAAATTCTCATACTTTGAGCAAGACAACATACTATGACCAAAGCCACTACAAAATTTACAATATTTTTGGTCCTTAGTGTTAGGAAATTTGTGATTGGCATTAATGCCTTTGGTAGAGGATTTACCTTCTGCTGAAGTATTGAAGTTCTCCAGAGTAGAGGGACTGCTAGCATTTGAGGAGTTGGGTGAGGATTTATTACCACTTTGTTGCGCACCCTTAGACCCAAAACTTTCTTTTTTTCTCAGGCTTTCTAGGATTTGAAGTGTGTATAAGGGTTTTAATTATGTCACTGTAATGTTCAAATAAATCAGCTACAGTAGGATAATTATCATCAATCTTGTGCACTAACTCTCTTTTAATAAAAGCAGGCAACTTAGAGAAAATGATGTGGCTCAGCAATTTACATCCTGCAGAATCCACATCTAACAGATCTATGTTATATTGTTTTAATTCATGAAGATGTGCACGACACTCATTAACATAAGAGCAGATTCCTACAAAGTTTGGATCAAATTTAGGAGCACTATTAAGTAATTGCTTGAAACTTTCATCAATGATATAAGGGACATCCAAAAATTCGTCCTCGGGTAGAGCTGGTGCCACTGAGTAGGCCTAGTTATCATCAGATATGGAAAGGTGAGATATGACTTTGAAAGCATAGCCAGATAAGTATCCACGCAGACAAGTGAGTTTATTTGAGTCAGATAATTTATCACAGGCGTCAACACAATTTCTGAACTGCAGCAAGAAATTCTTGAATTCGAGTTTATCTTCACCTTCACCATTAAAAGGGTTACAAGTCAATTTGGGTAACTTCACAGACATGAAAGCGTCATTGGGACTGGATTTAGGTAGAGCCTTTTTACCAAGTCTACGCTCTATTGCAGATACCTTCTCATTAACTTCATCTAGATAGTGATTTGATGCTCAATTTCTTCAATACGAACAGGATCGTCCTCATCAATATTTTCACTTAAGAACACATCCAAAATATCGTCACTGACATTCATTACCTTCTGCAAATATTGATCAATGGTCTCCCTACGACAAAGGAAATTCTCCTTAGTCAACTCATCATCAGTGAGAGCATCCATCTTTTTAAGTGCAACTGTAATGCAGGATTTATAACTTCCCCTTTTCCTAACGAAAGGAGAAAGTTTACTTTGAAGATCTGACATCTTGACAAAACACTTATGGTCAAAAGGCATAAGCTTTTAGAATACAAAGTAATTAATCACAATACTCAAACTTAACACCTTCTTTAGTGTAAGCGGCGACAATGTCAACAAGCAAAATAAACAAGAGCTTCTCAAAAAATAAAGTAAAAGGCATGTCGTTCACAGCAAATCACAATCAAAGGTAACAGGCAAAGTGCCAAAACAAGATGAGCCTCTGCTATGCCAAAAACTTTCTAACCTAAGCAGAAAAACAAAACAATTATGAACTGGCCCAATAGCTGATACATGCTTAACAGACTCGAGGTCACAAACTAGGCTATGATATATACTCAATGCTAAACCCTGAAAGGCTATCACAGCAAAATTACACTAGACACTAGTTAGGTTAGGCAACAACTACCTTTACCTATCCTATACACTAATATTCAGCCTTAATAGCAAGGCAGGCTGACAAATTCTCTGCAGCACTAGATTATACTTTATCACTACAGATGACATTAGCCTAAGGCCTAAGACAAGGCTAGGATGTACAGACTGATTTTTTATTAGGCCTAGGTTAGAATAGGCCTCATAGTAGTAGTCTACATGGACAAACTTGATGTAGGCCAAGCCTATGCTTTATATTTTATACTAGGTAGGCCACACTACACTTTGAGTAACCAGTAGCAAGCTGAAGGTTGTGAGAATTTTACACTAGAAAAAGGCCAATTGAAGCCCATGTAAGCGCGACGTTATTGCTAGCCTCAAGGTAGGCTTAAACTTCAAAGTGAAATGGAAATTAATGCATAAATGATTTTAGCCAAAACAGCTTTACCTTGAAAGATAAATGTGGGAACTATTGAACTCACCAAGAAAACTTCTCAGGGCAATCTTACCTTGATGACTGTCTGTTTCGGAACGACCTCTTCCTACGTTGTAGCAGTCTTGAGGTGGGGAAAAGCAGGCTCCTTCTTTCTTGAGTTTTCAAGGTAAATTGCCCTTGAAGCTTGAAACTGAAGTCTGGTTACCTCTGTTCCTATTCTTGGTAATAAGCTTAAGTAGCATTGGTAGAGAATTGTAAGTTGAATCCAGCATTAGTAGAGAATTGTAAGTTGAATCCAATTTCACAAAAGCTTCCTTGATTCAGGGTGGGGTGCTTTCTCTACAGCACGTGTCGTGACGGTCGTGAGCTCTCCAACAGTGACGTCACAACACCCGACGCCAAGTGGAAAATATTGAAAAAAATTAGATGAGCATGTAATTCATTATACATGGTTGGGGAAGGCTTCCATCTTGGTAAGACCAACCCATTGAAATTCTGGTGAGTTACTAAATGAGAAACAATGAACTAAAACAAATAAAGCACACTTTGAAAGAGAATATGGTTAAATGAAGAAATAAACATAAAATTCTCACAATTATTCTTTTAGCCTATTATTATGGTTAACTCTCACTACCTTTAAAAAGCGCGGCATTTGCCCCTTCTTTCGTTAAAACCACCCAGTTTCAAGTACGCTACTGTCATCCTAACTTATCTTGCAATTTTCGTATCGCTATTTATTTCTTCACAGGAAGTGTGATTATAATCTCCAATCAGATCAAATTTAGATACATACATATCTCAAGAATTTTAAGGCATGAACGCTTACGGGAGGATGTTAACACTTTTACACAAAAGGTCAAAGTCAAAGACAATATCGTTTTCGAAGTCTATTTACTATGTCTTTGTTTTGTAGCAAATATACAGTAAAGTACAAAGAAACAAATGAAACAAAACACAGAGAACAAATGATACTAAACTACGGTTTGCCCAGTTAGTATATATCTCAAATCATAATGTACCTGATAAACTTCAGTAATAAAACATACATAACATTTCAGCGTGTTCTCTAGTGTCGCAGCCTTCAGACATCTAGATTTTCGTGTTCTCAATTTTTAGCATTGTCGTACAGAAGAGTAGGTCTGTTTTTATACTGTGAACAGACTTGGCGTTAATAAACGAATGCTGAGACGAACATTGCAAAAGGACCAATCAGCTACTTATGGAAGAGTGACTTGGCATCTGTGCGAGGAGCATGGCTTCTACTGTAGGTCTTGATAGGACAAAGCGGCTCTTTAATAATACTATAACCAGGGGTTGTGGTTTACACGTCATTTTAGCATGATTTGATTTTTTTTAAGGCCGTGAGGACATGTGTGTGGCTCTCCATTTGTAAAACTGGTTTACGCGCGCACATTCTGGTACAATCCCACCGCTTGGCCTACCTCTTAAGAGTGTACAGTAGATTGGTGATTCAGTTGTTTAGTTCAAATGCTTAGTAATAATAACAATGATGTTACAAGGATCTCATTTCACCCTTTATCCAAATCTTGGTGTAGGCTATAATCAATAGCGCAAGTTTGACGGTTGTCATTCGAAACCAAGACAATGAAAATACTTCAATACGTATTCGGCCATTGCAAATAACTGAACTTTTTTGCTTCTTGTAACTGTATTTTTCTATTGTTTTCTTATTGCATAAGAAGTAATTATTAATAAAGCTATTGCTGATTTGTGGGTTAAGAGTGTCCATTATGCGACTTTATATTTTATGAAGTATGTGAGCAGCTTGCAATAAATTGATACTATGCAGAGATCTTCAAAGTTAACTTGGTTGTCATATATCTTAGCTGCTGTTAGTTCTGTCATACTTAGAGATATCAAATCACTTCTTGTTTGGGTCCTTCATCCTAAGTCTCTCGGAATAGGACTCCTAGATCTGTATTTCTGGTGCACTATTTATACAAGAAAAAACACCAGAAATTTTATGCCTGAGGACAAATCTTCCAAAACTTTATATTGTATTTCATACGCTGTCTGTAGTTTGCACCGAGTGCCTGCTTCAAAACCTCACAGGCTGGATGCCTCTGGCAACACAACAAAGACTGCTAAAAAGGGCTTGTATCCAGCATGTACGTAGCTTCAGTTTGGATTGGTCTAATTCCTCCGCCTATAGTGTTTAGCAACTGTACAATATACGGTTGTCTGTTAAAGAAACAGAAAACTTGTTTTCGGAAAGTTATGTTTATATGGCCCACAAATTAATTTTCCAGTAGGATACTTTACAGCCGTCAATCCGTAGATCATACTGGTAGGAAATTATCCAACATTAATCTTCATATTGACATCTGAGTTTACTAATAACTAAGTTATGAATACTTATATTTATCAAATATAAAAGAATAAATTACAGGGTTTAAAATAAAAATATTGGTGATGGACTGATGACAAAAATCTTTGAACTATCTGAAAAGCAGAGAAATCTCGACAGAGGTAATTTGGCAAGTGCCTCGTATAAACATTTTGAATGCAATTAATAATGGCCTAGTTTACCTGTTATTTATATCTGAAAACCTCGACTTTATCTGTATATAGTTAAGCATGCTGAATGACCCCACATGTTTTACAGACCACTCTGCAGATGAATGTTGATTAGCTGTTCGAGTTTTTATTAGTGGTGCTTCCATGCAAAATAACCTCTCCAGGAACTGTAATCTATTATGTAGATCATAAACCCTTAAAAGCCAAGTATTTCAGGCAAGCAATATGAAAGAACTGACTGACTTGGTGGTAAGGATAAACATGATTTTAATTCTATATATATATATTTTTTTTTTTCCAGACCAACTGGTATCTACAATCGGACTGTTACTTTGCCAGACACAATAACTGAATGGGTCGGAAGTGCTGTGTGTGCCCTTCCTAATGAGGGCATCGGAGTATCACAGGATTCTTCAATCACGACCTTTTTGCCATTCTTCGTAGACCTTACCCTCCCCCCGTCCATTAAGAGAGGGGAAATCCTCCCTGTTAAGATTTCAGTCTTCAATTATCTCAAGCAAACATTGCCGGTAAAGTTCAGTACTACTCTATAACTGTAATAACAGTACACAGTGAAGACAGGCTATCCATATATGTAAAAGAGAAAAATGCGATCTTATAAATCCAAAAACCATGCGCTTGTTCTTTGCAAAACCCTCTCCACACCAGTAAACAGAAGAGGAGAACGGAAATTTTCCGCAAGATAATATTCCCCTAGTTCTCTTTGTGTCATTCACGCGGTCATTCTTCGTCTCGTCACCAATACGGTGAAGGTCAACCTTGATCTTTTTGGTGACAATATTTGGTTAAAAGATTTTAAGCCTGCAGAAGAGAAATAGTATAGTGTTTCGAGCAATTTTAGTTTGTAGATCCTGGCTTTCGCATATAATGATTAGCGAATTCCAGAATGTTTATTTGGTGAATATAATGGTGGTTTTCCTTTGGCATGCTTAAATAGTTCTTATAGACTAATGTGTATGAACTCATGAGTTCTCAAGGCCATCTGCTGTCTTGCTAATTGTTCCTCAAGAGCTCCTATTCCAGATTCGTATCCGTACGTCACACTGTTTGTTTCAAGTTTTGATAGACATTGATGATATGCATTTTTCCTGTATTCAAGTAAACGGTGGCAAGATGCACAGATGAAATAGAAGTAATCTCACACCTTGGGATAATTACGTGGCTGTTGTGTTATGCACTTTGTAAATAACTCCTAGAAACAACAGAATAATTATTCCAAAGGTTTCTTTCCGCTTTTCAAGTTTTATATTGTCTTTGGTTTTCATTCTTAGGTTACACTGAGGCTTGAAGAGAGCTCAGAGTATAAAATACTTGATGAGCCAAATGAAGGACCAAAAGGCCAAAGAAGTACGTGTTTGGCTGCTCAGGACAAAGATGTCACAACTGTCAGGATAGATCTACTGTCTCTGGGTGATGTCAATCTCACTGTGACAGCCTTCATCGACCATCACAATTCTGAGGGCTGTGTTGCTGAAGATAAGACCGTCAGTAAACGGTAAGTGGAATAAATGTGTCCGTCATATGTAGCCTATTCAGTTGTTGTCTTTACCCGACTTTTATAGTTCATTCAGAAAAAGCTTCCTTATGCCAGCGTGGGCTTTTGCATCACGGCAGCCCACTAGCAATTGATGGTGAGATGTTGAAGTGAATGAGGGGCCTGGTGTTGACCTCTGAGCTAGGACCCCTTAAGCGAGACAAAGTCTTTCCGTAGAGGATGCCATTTGCCTCAAATGCTGGTTAGGCCGGTAAACACAGAAAATAAGAGAAAAACATTGCTATTTTCTCTTATTAGTTTTAACTGCCCAAGAGTTCCTTTTTATTGATAGTTTTTGTTTGTTTTCCTCACCAGGGACACCATAATCAGACCAATGAAAGTCGAAGCTGAGGGTTACCTGAGAGAGAAGAGCTGGACAAAATACATTTGTTCTCAAGGTAAACATGTGGTCTGTTGCCTACTGTCATTGCAAATATTACTGCTTTGTGGATTCTAAAACTGTCATTCGAACTTTGTAAATTTATTATAGAAAATTCTCAGTCATCTGCCCACATACATAAACAAAATCACTTTATTTTATAATAATAACTACAGCATCAAATAATGATAAATCAGTGAAAACTGTCTCATAACTAGCAATAGAGTTACAGGCCAGCGGTGCAATCCTTATGTGCAAGACCTTCTTACAATCATCGCTTCTCACTTTCTCCCACTTCACATAACTAAAATATTTCAGTTACCTATTCGTTTCCTTGATTTATAGTCTCACTTCTTGCTTCTTAATGTAAATACTGGTTCTCTCTCTCTCTCTCTCTCTCTCTCTCTCTCTCTCTCTCTCTCTCTCTCTCTCTCTCTCTCTCTCTCTCTGTGTCAACAAGTGAGCAACTCTTTCACATTGCCTACCTTGAAACCCCAAAACAGGAAAATTTCGTTCATGTCCCACTTGAATACTTATGTTTTATGCAAGAATGTCAGCCAGAAATATGTAGAAACAGGGGTTAAAAACATGCTGACACATTTATGTTTGTATGGTCACAGTGAACATGACAATAATTACTTCAGGCAAAAGAAAAATATTTAGCTTTGCATTACCATGATGAGGACATGTTTATTTCAGCTCCAGTCGGTTAATATTTCTAATTTCAACAGACATGTTTACCCTTGAATTCAGCCGTTCTCTTTTTTTTTCTTTTTTTGGTGGGTAGACCAACGGATAAGTGTTTTGAGCTTTACGCGGCTTAATGTGGAGACATACAAGTGTTAAAAAAGCTTGTATAGGTGAAAGTATGGATGATTGTTATGAGATGGTTTAGTCATCAGAAAGAATGCAGGAAAGTAGATTGGTGAAAAGAAAGTTTCTTTCAGACGTCTTAGGTGGAAGGAAGTACATATTTTTGCATGTGTATCTATATTTGAAGGTATACACAGGTATACTTAAATTTCAGTGTAAGAGTAGCATTTAAAATTTCATGGTGAAAGCTTGAAATTCTTCTGTTTTCTTAAGCTCAAAAACTAATGCTTGGAAGGAAGCTGTTAAAGATAGCTTTGTAGTATTTTCCATTGTATTTTATGACTGCAGTTTGGTTAGATCACATTCATGGCTATACCAACTGAAGAAGGAAGAAATATAATTGGGGAATGTTCTAGAAATTAAACAGTTGGGTTGGCAGGAAATATAGTAAATAGATGCAAAGCAAAATGGAAAAAGAATACAGATGGACCCAGCACATTCACTACAAAATAACTTCTGCCCTACCTACAGTCTGCATCGTCAGAGGCATTCCCTTGGTGGTTCCCAAATACAGCAACAAATTTTACATGAAAACTAACACTGCACTGGGTTCATCGAATGACAGAATTGTGAACGAATGAGCAGAAGTAAAGGCAGCTCTCCTTCACTTAGTAACTCACGTTGATATTTTTTCAGGCAGTTGGAGAAGAAACTTGTCTTTAGAATTTCATTTTTCAGTGTATACATAGTATGACATATGCTTTGAGATTTCATAATCCTTTGTAACAGCAAACCAATAGTGAAGCACTTACAGACTAGCTGTATTTGTAAGTCCATAATTAGGCAATACTGACGTCACAATGAGTTCATATGAGCCCGGCTATAAAACCTAAAGTGTAGTATGTGTCCTTTAGATTTTGAGTCTGGTGAGGATGGATTTGAGATGTGGGAGATCGTTCCTCCATCTGGCATGGTCAATGGCTCTGGAAGAGGCTGGGTCACTGCAGTAGGAGACCTTTTGGCTCTTTCTCTTGAGGTTAGTTGGTCTCTCTCGTCCCTGAAGTGTTTGAGTTTTTGCCCATTTCTATTATTGGTAGAATCAAAGTTTTATCTTTCATTGCACTTGGAGTTTTTATCTGTTTTTTACAAAGTGAGAACTTGAATTTTCTTAATAGATTCTTCCTCTGCAGCTAATGATATAAATGACACGAGAATAAATTTTCAAAACAGACAGATAATGAAAAAGAAAGAAGGAAATGTGTACTGACATCTTCATTTTGTCACCATGATTTCATTGTGTTTTATGTGCTTCAACTTTTTCCACTCTTTCCAGAATTTGGGAGGCCTGATCCGTATGCCATATGGTTGTGGAGAACAAAACATGGTGAATTTTGTTCCTAACATCTTCATCATGAAGTATTTAGATGTCACACAACAAAATACCCCAGAATCATCAGAAAAATTAAGGAAATTTATGAGAACAGGTCATCTTTGAGTTTTGAGCATCGTCATAGTTAGATAAATGATGGAAAGAAAAGAATTAGTGTAAATGAGATATGCCGTCACTTTAGAGAGGGTCAGGCATGTCATTTATCAATAATATTGTCAGCTATATAATCAGAAATGTAATACTCAGGTATGGAATTCAAACATGTATATATAAAATGATGGTACTAGGAAAAAAATTTCCTCTTTCAGGTTACCGAAGAGAACTCCTATACCGTCATCCCAATGGAGCATTCAGTGCCTTTGGAAGCGCTGACGACTCAGGTTCCACTTGGCTTACAGCTTTTGTACTGAAATCATTTGCTCAGGCACAGCCTTATATACTAGTAAGCATACATTTTGTTGTTTTCCTGATATTTTCAACCTGTATTTTAGCAAAATTTTTTCATATAAAATAGTTAGAGGGGTTTGTGACATGTTATGTCAATTATGTTCTAATAGTAAAACCAATTAAATTTTTCTGATAATGCCATAGATCTTGAACAGCAGTTACCATCTCAGCGCCTTCTGGATACAATACTAACTCTTCACTGGGGCACTAATACCTTAATATTTAAACCAGACTTTATGCTTCGTGATCAGACCACTAGTATTTGGGTCACATTATCAATTAAGGTTGATTGCATGAGGCTAAACATTTGAGTCAGAAGTAAAGTGAGTAGGGATGGCCTACGTTGCCTGAAAATACCTCTCAAACAATCACTAAGCACCAAATTTTTGGAACGGGTGTCAGCCTCTAGCGAAAACAAGCATAATTTTAATGGCTTACCTCTATGGAAGAAACACATTAAAACATATTTTAGGTTAATAACAGCTTGCAAAGAATAAGCTTACGAAGAGGCTGAATGTGACTAACATCAGAGTCAAATTACTTTGGTAAAGAGGGCTTTGCTGACTTGTTGTATATGTAGGGGGTTCAAGTGTTAGTAACAAAAAAATTGGTTACTAAGTGTCCAACCCACTTTGAGAATTATGAAGGATGCTTCCATAGATATAAGGAAGGCTAAGATACAGCGATCCTTTGAATAGTATAGTAATTTGTTTTAATTTGGCCTTTAATCAAGATGAATCAAGAGGATGCCAGTAAACACTGGCAGCTAATTGATATACTAAGGTTGTCTTTGGATGATGGAATTTTCGTTCTTAGCAAGTGATTCGAGTCCGGAATCAGAATCTGGTAGCATTCTTTAATGGTGCAGGAGTCTCAGTCGCCTCAAAGCTTTACGACCAGGCCAAGGTCCTTTGAGACAGCTTTGTACAGCAACTCAGCCTCATGAGGCTCTCCCGGTATTGACAAAATTAGAACTCTATTTCTGTGGCAGTTCGCTGCTCCTTGTCCACTATTCATTTTCCTTTGTAACCTATTTCTAAGTATCCCGTTGTTACACTTGCAGACGTGGAATCTAATATGAAAGGAGGTCTAGCTATTCCCCAGCTTTCAAAAATAGGTGGTCATGGTAATCAGTGGCGCCATTAAATATGAAACACATAATCCCACATTGTTGAATTTTATTAGATAGGAAATCTACCACCAAAGAAAAAGGCTGCCCTCAAACACATGGGAGAGAAATAATGTGATCTTGGTTAGAAACAGTAAACTAAACTTTGAAGAAGATGAGGTCAGAGAGGTGACATTGGGGGGCAAGAGGCTGTGTTAGTTACATGTATTTGCAAAGCTGGGCTGACTTCTATCAGAGTCCATAGGCTGCCAACTAAATCAGTCCCTTTAGTTCCATTGTACTATGCAAAGACCATGCATCTCCAGATTTGCGCCAAGAAGTCTTTTCTCTAGCCTCTGGGACTGACTGATCAAACTCTGTAACTCAGTCAAGATGAGATAGCTGATCAAAATATGAAGCCATTAAAATCACAGCTTGATGTAGGTATAATTTAAGACAGGTGAGAAAAACTTTTCAGAGGAAAGTTTGAGCTATGTAGTGAAGCCTATTTACTGATGTTTACACTGAAACGCTTCACGTAAGATATTGTTCTAATACATTGTTCTGTTGTATGCACAGGTTGACAAAGCTGATTTAAATGAAACAAGACGCTGGTTACAAGATTTACAAGACGAAGATGGTTGTTTCCTGTCTGTTGGTAAAGTATTTCATAAAGGAATGCAGGTAAGATATGCCATACAAACAAATTAGCGAAAATTTTTACGTTTGCAGATATTCATAAGATAAACAGCAGTTTCGTTTTCAGTGCCAATATTTAGAGAAATCATTCATTTAATTGCTTTACTGCTTATAGAACTCTCTCTCTCTCTCTCTCTCTCTCTCTCTCTCTCTCTCTCTCTCTCTCTCTCTCTCCTAAAGTTTAAACATACCTGGGAACTAAGAGTTTAGAAGACTTTTGTGAATGAGAAATGAGAGAAACCCTTGAACAACTGCTGGATAGTAGCTCGTAATCCATTATTCCTTGTTGATCAGATAAGATGTAATTATGCCAGCGGGTCTAGAGATTCAGTTTCTGAGTACCTTCGAAGTGGAAAATATCTTAGATTAAAATTAATGTGATATCAAAACTTTCATAGGGTTCAACTGTTTGACAATTTTTCAGTTATTTACTTAAACCTTACATGGAAGAGGAAAGTTTGTGATTTACAAGCAAATAAAAGGCTATTTACAGATATACTGTATATATATATACATAAATATGTGTATAAATATATAATGTGTGTGTCTGTATACATATATATATATATACTATATATATATATATATATATATATATATATATATATATATATATATATATATATATATATATATATATATATATATATATATATATATATGTATGTATATATATATATATATATATATATATATATATATATACATATTGTATATATATATATATATATATATATATATATATATATATGTGTGTGTGTGTGTGTGTCTTTGTGTATGTATGTACATATGTATATATATACACATGTATATATATATACATTCATATATATACATGTATATACAGTATATGTATATATATGCATATATATATACATAATCTTTTATTTGCTTGTAAATCACAACCTTTCCTCTTCTATTTAAGGTATAAGTAAATAAACTGAAGAATTATCAAACAGTTAAACCCTATATATATATATATATATATATATATATATATATATATATATATATATGTGTGTGTGTGTGTGTGTGTGTGTCTGTGCGTGTGTATACATATTATAGAAGAATGGGTGGTGGCAATCAGCAGCCCAGATATAACCATGAGGAACTTGAAGAAAACATCTCAGGCATTTGCATAGTTTTATTGCTTATATTTCAAGGCGTAGTCTCATTATCAAAGATGTAAATAAAAATATACGCATACATGAAGACCTAACATAAGACACGGACTAAAAAATAGTGATCTAAAAACAATAAAAAAATATTCCGTTTAAAATGCCGGGAGAAAGGTAGGCTACTGTAGGTATTACCATCCAAGCGGAAAGAAAAAAATATATAAAAACATTTTTTAAGCTTGCTTTTATTAAAATGCACTAAAAATTAAAAAAATAATATTTTGGTACATACCAGGATTTTCTTACAATTAATCATGGTTACAAAAATAAAAGCGTGGGCTCCAAACATGGAAGGAAATGCTACGAGAAAAGAAATGTATTTTTTTATTTCTTGTAGCCTTTCCTTCCATGTCTGGCGCCCACTCGTTTATTTTTGTAGACATGATTAATTGTAAGAAAATCCTGGTGTGTACCAAAATATTATTTTGTTACATTTTAGTGCATTTTAATAAAAGCGTGTTTAACATATTTTTTAGATTCTTATATTTTATAATTATTTAGTTTTGACAGAAATTGTAACCGATTTATGACTGTAGTTACGAAACTGATATACGTTTACGGGGGAGCGTGAAGGAGTGGGGAAAGGGAAGGGGAAGGGAAGGGAGGGAAGAGGGAAAGAGGAGGGGGAGTAGGAAGGTAAAGGGAAGGGGAAATGGGAGGGGAGGGGAGGGGAAGGGGAAGGGGAGTGGGGAGAGAAAGGGAAGATGGAAAGTGAGGGGGAGGGGAAATGGGAGTGGAGGGGAAGGAAGAGGGAAGAGGAGGGAAGGGGTAATGGGAGGGGAAGGGGAAGCGGAGTTGGGAGAGAAAGGGAAGATGGAAAGTGAGGGGGATGGAAAGTGGGAGGGGATGGGGAAGGAAGAGGGAAGAGGAGGGAAGGGGGAATGGGAGGGGAAGGGGAGTGGGGAGAGAAGGGAAGATGGAAAGTGAGGGGGAAGATGGAAGGTGAGTGGGAGGGGAGGGGAAGGAAGAGGGAAGAGGAGGGAAGGGGAATGGGAGAGGAAGGGGGAGGGAGTGGGGAGAGGAAGGAAGATGGAAGGTGAGGGGGGAGGGGAGGGGAAGGAAGAGGGAAGAGGAGGAAGGGGGAATGGGATGGGGGGAGGGGAAGAGGAGTGGGGAGAGAAAGGGAAGATGGAAAGTGAGGGGGGGGGAAATGGGAGTGGAGGGGAAGGAAGAGGGAAGAGGAGGGAAGGGGGAATGGGAGGGGAAGGGGAAGCGGAGTAGGGAGAGGAATGGAAGATGGAAAGTGAGGGGGAGGGAAAATGGGAGGGGATGGGGAAGGAAGAGGGAAGAGGAGGGAAGGGGGAATGGGAGGGGAAGGGGAGTGGGGAGAGGAAGTAAAAGTAAGTATAGCTTAGTTTTACCAGACCACTGAGCTGATTAACAGCTCTCCTAGGGCTGGCCCGAAGGATTACACTTATTTTACGTGGCTAAGAACCAATTGGTTACTTAGCAACGGGACCTACAGCTTATTGTGGAATCCGAACCACATTATAGCGAGAAATGAATTTCTATCACCAGAAATAAATTTCTCTAACTCTTCATCAGCCGGCGGCGGGAATCGAACTCCGGCCCATCGAATGACGGTCTGAAGCTCAGGGAAGATGGAAAGTGAGGGGGAGGGAAAATGGTAGAGGAGGGGGAAGGAAGAGGGAAGAGGAGGGAATGGGAGAGGAAGGGGAAGGGGAGTGGGGAGAGGAAGGAAGATGGAGGTGAGGGGGGGAGGGGAGGGGAAGGGGGGAAGAGGAGGGAAGGGGGAATGGGAGAGGAAGGGGAAGGAGTGGGGAGAGGAAGGGAAGATGGAAGGTGAGGGGAGGAAGGGGAAGAGGGAAGAGGAGGGAGGGGAATGGGAGAGGAAGGAAGATGGAAGGTGAGGGGAAGGGGAAGGGGAAGGAAGAGGGGAAGAAGAGGGAAGAGGAGGGAGGGGGGAATGGGAGAGGAAGGGGGGGAAGGGAAGATGGAAGGTGAGGGGGAGGGGAAGGGGGAAGGAAGAGGGAAGAGGAGGGAAGGGGGAATGGGAGGGGGAAGGGGAAGAGGAGTGGGGAGAGAAAGGGAAGGTGGAAAGTGAGGGGAGGGGAAATGGGAGTGGAGGGGAAGGAAGAGGAAGAGGAGGAAGGGGGAATGGGAGGGGAAGGGAAGCGGAGTTGGGAGAGGAATGGAAGATGGAAAGTGAGGGGGAGGGAAAATGGGAGGGGATGGGGAAGGAAGAGGGAAGAGGAGGGAAGGGGGAATGGGAGGGGAAGGGGAGTGGGGAGAGGAAGGGAAGATGGAAAGTGAGGGGGAGGGAAAATGGGAGAGGAGGGGGAAGGAAGAGGGAAGAGGAGGGAATGGGAGGGGAAGGGGAAGGGGAGTGGGGAGAGGAAGGGAAGATGGAAGGTGAGGGGGAGGGGAGGGGGAAGGAAGAGGGAAGAGGAGGGAAGGGGGAATGGGAGAGGAAGGGGAAGGGGAGTGGGGAGAGGAAGGGAAGATGGAAGGTGAGGGGGAGGGGAGGGGGAAGGAAGAGGGAAGAGGAGGGAAGGGGGAATGGGAGAGGAAGGGGAAGGGAAGATGGAAGGTGAGGGGGAGGGGATGGGGGAAGGAAGAGGAAGAGGAGGAAGGGGGAATGGGAAGGAAGGGAAGGGGAGTGGGGAGAGGAAGGGAAGATGGAAGGTGAGGGGGGAGGGGAGGGGAAGGAAGAGGAAGGGGAAGGGGAGTGGGGAGAGAAGGAAGATGGAAGGTGAGGGGAGGGAGGGGGAAGGGGAAGAGGAGGGAAGGGGAATGGGAGGAAGGAGGAAGATGGAAGGTGGGGAAGGGAGGGAAGGAAGAGGGGGGAAGGGGAAGGGGAAGAGGAGTGGGGAGAGAAAGGGAAGGTGGAAAGTGAGGGGAGGGGAAATGGGAGTGGAGGGGAAGGAAGAGGGAAGAGGAGGGAAGGGGGAATGGGAGGGGAAGGGGAAGCGGAGTTGGGAGAGGAATGGAAGATGGAAAGTGAGGGGAAGGAAAATGGGAGGGGATGGGGAAGGAAGAGGGAAGAGGAGGGAAGGGGAATGGGGGGAAGGGGAGTGGGGAGAGGAAGGGAAGATGGAAAGTGAGGGGAGGGAAAATGGGAGAGGAGGGGGAAGGAAGAGGGAAGAGGAGGGAATGGGAGGGAAGGGAAGGGAGTGGGGAGAGGAAGGGAAGATGGAAGGTGAGGGGGGGGAGGGGGGAAGGAAGAGGGAAGAGGAGGGGAAGGGGGAATGGGAGAGGAAGGGGAAGGGGAGGGGAGAGGAAGGGAAGATGGAAGGTGAGGGGGAGGAGAGAGGGGAAGGGAGGAATGGAAGGAGGGAGGAAATGGGAGAGGGAAGGGGGGGAGGGGAGAGGAAGGAAGATGGAAGGTGAGGGGGAGGGGAGGAAGGAAGGAAGAGGAAGAGGAGGAAGGGGAATGGGAGAGAAGGAAGGAAGATGGAAGGTGAGGGGGGGGGAAGGGGAAGGAAGAGGGAAGAGGAGGGAAGGGGGAATGGAGGGGGAAGGGGAAGAGGTGGGAGAGAAAGGAAGGGGAAAGTGGGGGGGAAATGGGTGGAGGGGAAGGAAGAGGGAAGAGGAGGGAAGGGGGAATGGGAGGGGAAGGGAAAGGAGTTGGGAGAGGAATGGAAGATGGAAAGTGAAGGGGGAGGGAAAATGGGAGGGGATGGGGAAGGAAGAGGGAAGAGGAGGGAAGGAGGAATGGGAGGAAATGGGAGAGGAAGGGAAGATGGGAAAAGGGGGGAGGGGAGAGGGGAAGGAAGATGGATGAAATGGGGGGAGGGGAAAATGGGGAGAGGAAGGGAAGATGGAGGTGAGGGGGGGAGGGGGAAGGAAGAGGGAAGAGGGAAGGGGAATGGGAGAGGAATGGGAAGGGGGGAGAGGAAGGGAAGATGGAAGGGGAGTGGGGAGAGGAAGGGAAGATGGAAGGTGAGGGAGAGGGGAGGGGGAAGGAAGAGGGAAGAGGAGGGAAGAGGGAATGGGAGAGGAAGGGGAAGGGGACTGGGGAGAGGAAGGGAAGATGGAAGGTGAGGGGGGGAGGTGGGGGAGGGGAGGGGGAAGGGGGAATGGGAGAGGGGAAGAGGAGTGGGAGGAAAGGAAGGGGAATGAGGGGAGGGGAAATGGGAGTGGGAAGAGGGAAGAGGAGGAAGGGGGGGAGGAAGGGAAGCGGGGGGAGAGGAATGGAAGATGGAAGGTGAGGGGAGGGAAAATGGGGGGGATGGGGGAAGGAAGAGGAAGAGGAGGAAGTGGGGAATAGAAAAGGGAAGATGGAGAGGAAGGGAAGATGGAAAGTGAGGGGGAGGGAAATGGGAGTGGAGGGGGAAGGAAGAGGGAAGAGAGGAATGGGAGGGGAAGGGGGGAATGGGAGGAAGGGAAGATGGAAGGGAGGGGAGGGAGGGAAGAGGAAAAGGAGGGAGGGGAATGGGAGAGGAAGGGAAGGTAAGGGGAGAGGAAGGAAGATGGGGTGGGGAGGGGGGGGGAAGGAAGAGGGGAAGGAGGGAAGGGGAATGGGAGAGGAGGGGAAGGAAGATGGAGGAAGGGAAGATGAGGGGGGGGGGAGGGGAATGGAGGGGAAAGGGAAGAGGAGGGGGATAGGAAGATGGAAGGGAGAGGGGAAATGGGAGTGGAGGGGAAGGAAGAGGAAGAGGAGGGAAGGGGGAAGTTGGGAGGAGGGTTAGGGAAGGGATGGAAGAGGGAAAGAGGAGGGGGAGGAAAATGGGAAGGGTAAATGGGGAAGGGGAAGGGAGGGAAGAGGAAGATGGAGTGAGGGGGGGGAATGGGGAGGGGAAAGGGAGGGGAGAGGAAGGGAAGATGGAAAGGAGTTGGGGGGGGAGGGAAAATGGAAAGTGAGGGGGAGGGAGGAGGGGATGGGAAGGAAGAGGGGAGAGGAGAAGGAATGGGAGGGGAAGGGGAGTGGGGAGAGGAAGGAAGATGGAAGGTGAGGGGGGAAAATGGGGGAGGGGGGAAGGAAGAGGGAAGAGAAGAGGAGGGAAGGGGGAATGGGAGAGGAAGGAAGATGGAAGGTGAGGGGAGGGGAGGAAGGAAGATGGAGAGGAGGGAAGGGGGGGGGAGAGGAAGGGAAATGGGGGAGGAAGGGAAGATGGAAGGAAGGGGAGGGGAAATGGGAGGGGAGGGGAAGGGGGAAACGGAGGAGGGGAATGGGGGAAGGGGAAGGGAGTGGGGAGAGGAAGGGAAGATGGAAGGTGAAGGGGAGGGTAGGAGATGAGGAAGGTGGAGAGGGGGAATGGGAGGGGAGTAGGTAGGGGACATTGAAAGAGGAGGTGGAGGGGTGGAGGAGGAAAGGGTAGGAGATTGAAAGGGGGATGGGAAGGGGGGGGAAGTGGAGGGGATGGATGAGGGAAGGGAGGGAAGAGGGAAGGAAAGGGGAAGACACAGCTAAATTAACATTTGATTGCATGCTCCGGAAGAGGAGGGAAGGGAGGGGAATGGAGATGGAAGAGGAATGGAAGGAGGAGGGAAGGGGGAGGAAGAGGGAAGGGGAGTGGAGGACACAGTTAAATTAACATTTGATTGTGTGCTCCGGAAGGAGGGGGAAAGGGAGTGGAAGAGGGATAGGAGGGGAGGGGAGGGGATGGAAGAGGGAAGGGGGTGAGGACATAACTAAATTAACATTTGATCGTATGCTTCAGAAGGGGTGGGGGAAGTGGGAGAGGAGGGGGAAGTGGGAGGGGATGGGGAGGGGATGGAAGGGGAAGGGAGGGGAGGACACAGAAAAATTAACACTTGATCTTATAAACCGGAAGGGGAGGGGAGGGGATGGAAGAGGGAAGGAGAGGGGGAGGACATAACTAAATTAACACTTGATCATGTGCTTTGGAAAGGGGAGGGGAGGGTAGGGGGTTGGTTGGGTGAAGGGGATGGGAGAGGGAAGGGAAGGGGAAGACACAGCTAAATTAACACTTGATTGTGTGCTGGGGGAGGGGGATAGAAGAGGGAAGGGGAGTGGTTATACGAAAGATAGAGTCTACCGAGTCAAAGAAGTTGTGAAAAATCCGAAGAGTTTCATACAAACCCTGAGACACTGGGAGAGGTCACTGTAGGGTCACTAGAGGTCACTGCTGACCTACTGATCATGTAAGGTTGTAATTGTCACCGGGAGTGAGTAACCATGCAAAATTTCAAGTCCATCGGACGAAGAGAACAGGTCGAAAATTTAGTTACAAGATTTGAAGACAGGCAGACAGACAGACACAGAAGTCTAGTTAAATAAAAGCATGTAATAATACGAGTGACACGGAGAAACATTGAAGGTCCTGGGTCAACTCATGCTAAGAGGGGTGGAGGCAGCTTTATTGTTTAACTTTGGGACTACATTACATTGATATTTAAGGTCTTAGCAAAATGCAATTTCACCCGATGTTTTTGAGGGTCTGAATGTAATTTTGGGGGTCTGTGTTTCTAGAATGAAAAATGGACATTAATTCCAAGGCTGTCACTTGTGGATATCAATGAATTTGTTACCAAAATCTATGATTAAATAAATATTATAAACTATTATCAACTTCTAAGCTCCACTTTTTATTAATAAGTTTATATCATATACACACACATATATATATATATATATATATATATATATATATATATATATATATATATATATATATATATATATATGCATATATACATATTCCATAACGCATCCAATCAAATTTACTTAAAATAAAAGTATATAATGGAGTTCAAACTGTATTTCCAGTGATCCAGAACTGGAAAATTAGGTGATGTGGAAGGCATGAAGGCCTCAGCTTTATCTCACCCATCTTTCCATCTCACAGGGAGGAATTAGCGACGGAAACAACTCTATTCCCTTGACTACGTATGTGATGATTTCCCTGCTAGAAGCCGGCGAGGATCCCTCAAGCCCAACTGTCGAATTAGCCGAGAAATGTATAAATTCTCAAGCCTCATCTGATCCATACACATTGTCCTTAAAAGCTTATGCCCTCTCCCTTGCTAAGCATCCTCAAGCCCAAGAAACAATAAAGGAACTCCTGAGTCTTGCTGTAGTCACTAAGAATGCTACTTACTGGGACTTACCACAATCGCCAAGTTAGTGAATAGACCTTGATCCTCTTGTTCCTTTTTTCTTAAGTACTCATCTGTACACTTGTTTATTTATCACAGAAAGGTTACGCCAAATCCTAGCCAGAAATATGCCAGCGTCTATATTTCTTTTCAGTTTTTCTTATTTTGTCATGAACACTGCCAAAAAGTTTTGAGTCAGAGGCTACTCAAAAAGACTGACCTAAAAATGAAGACTCTGCCTTTTATCAATAAAAGCACCTCACTTTTGTCGGGAGATCAATAACGCAAGACGTGGAATTGCTCCAGCAATAGAATTAATTGTTCAGTAAGTTTTATTGATAGGCGAAAACGTAACCTGTTATGGTGAAACTTCTGTTTATCCCTAACTGCTATCCCAATAACATTTTTCATTGTAAAAATATTTTTTCGACTCTCAGTAATGTAGAATATTAGCTTCCATCACCTCTACCTTATTTTATGATATGTATGATATGCAGAAGTGGGATTGAAAAAGTCCCACGGTGTTGCCTTTTAAACTTCGAAGAAATTTCATGGCTACATTTTTCACGTTGATGGTGTTTTTCCTTTTGGAAATTTAAGAGTATGTTTAATTTGATTATGAGTAGCAGTTAGAAAACATGAAAGTTTATGCTGGTGGGAAGATAGAAAGAATTATTTAGATACCATGGAAATCGACAAATGTACGAAGATGTTTTTGTTTCCAGTTGTTACATCAAAGCGAACAAATACATATCCTCATATTTCATTTTTGCCTTTATTGTTAGATCTAGAGAGAGAAAACTACGGAATGGTAAGTGAGTCGTAAGGGATACTTTGCTCCAAACAATTACATACTCATTCTTCATGAAAAGTTACTGGAACACTTCACTATCAACCAACACAGATAGAAAACTTACGAATAGTTAAGGGACAACCTACCTACTTTTGTCCATGATGCTGAATGTACAAAAGTTTTGGGCATTAAATAAGAATGTAGATTAAAGACAGAATTCCCTAGTTACTTCAAGTCCAGTTCAATCCTTACTTTAGAACCTTTTCTGAAGGAGACGCCTTTGGTACCAGTTACACTGCGGTCCCCCTCATGCTTTACACTAACAGAAATCCGGTCTTTGCCTTTGTATTTTCCTTCCTTTATTATGGCCGCCCTTGTATTCTTTTGCAAAGCCACCCTCGTAATTACATCGATTTCTCATCTCCTATATATTCACTTCTGATTGACTTTGCCCATCCTTATTCTGTAACCTTCACTGCTCCAAGACAATATCATCTCCCCATAGTCATCTTGGATTATTCGAAGATGATTCAGCTCCTTTACCTTTCCCTCTCTCTCTCTCCAGGACACCTTTTCTTCCCAAAGCTAACGTCCATGTTCTCTATAAACCTTTAATATGCATTCACTTTTCCTCTCTAATTTTCTTATTATCATCCCCATTCTTCCTCTAATTTTAATATTCACCGTTTTCTCTTTAATATGAGAGGTGCATATCGGCACGCTTGATAGTTCCATCCATCTTTTGCCCTGTATGTTGCATTCATCAAGTCATCATGTCCTTAATCCATTACAAACATGAGTAATGTGTATTCATCATATTTACCTCTTTTAAGCTTTAGGAATCTTAATTTCATAAAAGTTTAGTTTGAAGAAACTGAAGGAATTGAGGGTGCTCTCCTTCATCATTCTCAATCAGGATTACATTGGCAGTTGTCATGAATCCATGTAGAATCACCTGGCTAGAAAATACTGCAGCCTTTAAATCAACGAAAGCTCACCTTATTTGGATTTGGTGACTGAAAAACCATGTTGGTCCTCAGAACTTTTTTTAATTATGTTGTAGTTTGCATCGTCCGATGATGCATGGTGTGCTCTACAAAACCTATCTTTACACTTCCAATAAATATAAATTTGTTATCGGTGCTCTTTTAAATTAATTCAAGTCGCATTTTCCCTTTCAGTGAGAGGAAGCAGGCTCTCATGGCTTGTTAACCCCATTAAGTGGATTTGACACCAAGGATTTGTTTGAGAAAGCTCTCCAATTATCTGTACTTTTTAACAACTGGAAACCAAGATATTAGTTTACAGTAAATTCATTTGCACGCAAGATACTGGAGTTGAAACTGAATAAGTGCCTCTATTTTTGGTCAAAATACTAGCAGTGGAACAGTAAGGAAACAAAATATTGGCAACAACATGCCTATGATGGTAGTCCTCTCGGAGGTCTTGTCTGTGACACTTTGCAAAGGCCTTAGCAATTTAAAAAGGTGTCAAATTTCGGCCTGTGAGACTGATCCCAGGTACTTGAGGTAAACGCGGTAAGCAAGAAGAAAATGTTAAAAGACTTTTGTTTAAGAGTGAAAATTTTGTCCAAGAAAAAAGCAGAAGAGGAAGAGAAAGCTTCTTCTTGTAAACAGTGACTGAGGTATCAGATCTTGAAGGCTGCTCACTTGGGTATTTACAGAAGAGCGAGTGTCTTGATGTTTTAAGACAATGGAGGAAAAACTATTCTATTTCTATATTGAGTGTTCTCCTTAATTTCTCCTTATTTATGACCAGAAATGTGAGTGCATTCCTAGGAATGGAACTTGTGTTTAGATCCTTCTTATGCTAAAATTACACTTGATTTTGTCCATTTTATGGTTCCCGTGAATACTTTAACTTTTCTTCCATCAGTTTAAGAATGAAGAGTCAAAACGTTATATTTAAATCAGGATGTTACGGGCTCTTTTAAGCTCATTGCTAACATCAATGATGCTACATCATTCCCAAGAGTAGGTGATAGCTCTGAATAACAGTAATAGCACCCTGCTTCTCATAAAACTTTTTATAAATATGGGTTCCTTGAGATTCTAATTATGAAGGTTTGTGTTCCATCTGTTGTAGTACAGACTTAGGTAACACTATTTTTGATTGCCAGTAAATTATCATGGCTAATATACAGGAGGATGGTCGAAGGGTCTCTTTTGTATTCATGGGCAATTTGAGTGCTTACGGTAGGGGGTGGTTGAATTTTGTTTCTTTGATTAATTGCCATCCCCTATAAGCTTTTCTGTGCCGTGGAATCTAGCAGCGAGCAAATTATAAATGAAGCTGTGCGCGAATCTGGAAATTGCTTCGATCCAGTATTCCTTGCTTCCCATGTTGCCATAGCCAGCACTGTTGGTCCTCCAACTGGGGCTACTATAAATGTATATTTTATCTCATGCAGACTAGAATGGAATTTTGAGTGAGCTTTCACTTTTGAATTGGTCACACTTGCATGAAGGACGTTAGTCCGCTGCTCATTTACATTAAAGTTTTGCCAACAAAAATTATCATAGAATTCCTTTTCAATTGCTGACTTGTCGCAATATCGACAAAGCCTGGTTCATTAATGATTTTAAATGTACTTATGTGGCGAATCAGGAGGCTTATCGTCTTTGGAAAAGAAATAGGTCTGATTTTACATGGAATTATTATACTTAACTGAGATCTGTGGCTCGGAGAGTTTATGCTTCAGCTAAAAATTAAGTACAATGAATAAGAAACCGTTTCAGGGACACCCCATGAAAATGAATGGTGATGTACCATCAACTCTGCACTTTTTGGTGTAGACCCAGTAGTGCCTCCTTACTTAAACCAGATGGCTCTGTAACTGTTTAAAGGAAAAGGCAACATTTTTTGCTGGTATGTTTAACAGTATACTAAACTGGTTTTTCATCCTCATGAAATTGAGAATCTTTTCTTTGACCTGGATGCTTATGGAGGTGTAGATCCAAATGACTTTTTGCCTTTGTTTTTTGTGAAAATTGCTAATTTGGTAGCTCGTAATTTGTCTGTTATCTTTCGTAGATTAGCTAGGAGGCTTCGTTGTGAACATGGTTGGAAAAACGTCTGAATGCCTATGCTGAAGTCAATCATCTGTTCCCCAGTCTGGGTGCTTGTAATGTGCCTATTTCAATTCCACTGTAATCCAGAAATCCCCAGAGTCCGTTCATGAATGTCGAGTGGTTGGTACTATCTTTGGTGCGTTTTTGACTGCATTAATCATGAGAGCCTTTGTTTTCAGACTTAGGCAGGTTGGAATTGCAGATTATTTCTTGGTACTGTTACTGAATTTTAAACTCAGAGATTGCAGTGAATAGTGGTTAATGAGTGTCATAATGACTAAGGATTGTGTCCTTAGGCCTGTTACTGTTTATATTATATGCCCATAGTATGTGATTTGCCTTGAAAACAAGCTTGTGGCCAGTATAGACGTTGCTAGTCTGTTTACATCAACCACATTTCCTGATTATAGAGACTTGCGGTTGCTGAATCCTTAACACAGATTTAACTATCATCAGACATGAAGGTAATTCTTGCCTTACTTTATCAGGCCTAGTACCACACAGTTTTCTAGTGGATAAATATGTTCTAGTTGTGACCAAATTATGGAATCATCTTCTGTATCACATAGTCGGGCCTCCTTTCTAGAATATTGGCTTTTATTTGTTTTCTGAGCTATGTATCTGATTTTTCCTTTTTATTTTTCTTTTAATTGGACATTCATCACATCCGTATTACTTTTTCTGTACTGGCTTGGTTTCCATACGTGGCCCCTTGGGTTGGTAGTAGTCTGCTTCTCCAACTACATCTTGACTAGTAATGATAACCGTAATTATCAGCATGGTATTTCTACCACGAGTATTTGCTCTGCTTCAAATAGGTGACGCCATGAGGCGTTATCTTTCTGTTCTTCAGCAGTTGGTCACAATATGGAGATCATGCCTTCGTCCTTCGTCAATGTTCCCAGGGTTTGTTTATATGCCGACGACACACGGCTAGTCTCAGTGGTTACCCATCCAAGTACTTTCAGTGATCAAATAGTCAGTAGTGCATCAAATGAGCTAATACCGTCACAAGAGGCACATTATTATTATTATTATTATTATTATTATTATTATTATTATTATTATTATTATTATTATTATTATTATTGAATTCAAAAGTTCATCATAATTTTGCCAAGTGCATATCGAAAGTTTTATTCTTAAGCCCTAAGTGCTTTTAATTCATTTTTCTCCTTAGGTAAAAGTAATGCAGTAGAACTTGAAACAGCTGCTTATGCCATTTTGGCCTTTGTGGAACAGGACTTTGAAACTTATGAACCACAAGTGCGAAAGATTGTAAAGTGGATCATGACCCAGAGGAATGGATTAGGTGGATTCTACTCAACTCAGGTAAGACCTCTCAAAAATTTCTGGTCCAAAGGAATAGCATAGGAGGTCATGCATGGTTATTTAGAGTTTTTATGAAGAGATGAATAAAGATGTCTTTTGCTTATTAATGAGATACCGTATTAGAGTCATTTGGGTGCTTTAAAACTTATGAAACTTTCAGAAGGAAATTCTTGCGATCTTATCTTATGAAACTAATATTTTTGCGTTTTCCAGGACACTGTGATGGCTCTTCAGGCTATGGCCAAGTATGAATCTTTCCTCCACCAAGGGCCTTTGGATGTGACAATTACAATGGAAGCCAAAGATCTATTCCATTCCTTCACCGTAACGGATTCCAATAAACTTCTACAACAGTTGGTAGCTCTTGAAACTTTTCCAACTAACATTACTTTTGGCTTGGAGGGACAAGGATGTGCCGTTTTACAGGTAACCTACAATCCAGCTCTCAATCTTTGTTTTATTTGAGCTTTTCTTTCTTGAGTGGTTATATGAAGAGTGTGCTGGGTTGCCATTACATGTGCATATTCCAAACTAACTGCAGTAAAACATTGTAAGAAATAAAGAAAGACACAAACTCTTTTCAGGCTGTGTACCGGTACAACATTCCAGAACCTGAAGCCAGTGACGCCTTCGACCTCACAGTAAACACGAGAACTGAGGTAGACAAGAGTTGCAAGACTAAGCTCATCACTGCATGTGCCTCATATCGGCTCCCAGACGGTAAATCCAATATGGTTGTCATTGAAGTGAATTTAGTCTCAGGCTATATTCCCGAAAAGAAAGATCTCAAGGCAATCGTAAGCAATAATCCATTCGTCGTTAAACGATATGAAGTTGATGGCAGTAAAGTTTCATTCTACATTGAGGAGCTGACAGCTAACTCCACATGCGTCAACTTCAAGATAATCAGGGATGTGGATGTCGAGAAAGTGAAACCAGGGACTGTCGTTGTTTATGACTATTATCAACCAGAGTTCTTTATCTCGGAGGTAAGTTGCAAGATTGTTCGTAGATGTTGTACGGATTCTGAAATTGCGTGACTGTTTGAATTTTGAAGAATATTTAACTGAATGAAGAATTCCCTTGTAAAGTTAAGTCTTGCAGACAGAAAATGCATTTACACTCATTTATAAATATTTTGTACAATACGCTCTGGATAAATCAGGATATATGAAACGAGCTCTGCTAAGCTAGCGTCTCAAATTTCATTAGTTTCAGTAAGTACAAGAAGACATCTTAAATGAAGGACAATAGTAAGACGTTGGCTGATAGAATCACATTTCATATACACACAGGGTCCAGATTTCAGGCTTGGAAATCCTTTTTTGTCAAAAAACGCAATACAAACAAAAAAATATGTATGAACTACCTTGAGGTAATCAATCGAAAATGCTAAAACTTTGCAGAAAACAGTAGGCCTATTCTTTAGTAACCAATACGTGACTTCCTTTCTACATCCATGATTATCGTCATCTTTCAGTTGTTTTATGGTTGAATTTATCTGTAACATACTTCCGATTACCGATCGGAAATGATTCCCAAAAGAATCACACCCAGTTAATTCATGTGGCCACAATGCTGCTGGTTCGTCTCGTAGGGATTGGCATATTTCCTCACATTATTCAAGTCCATTGCCTTTATAGCTCCAAAATATCCATACCTCACTGTTAACCTAGATAGACGTTACTAGAGGGTGTGCTAAAAGTGAAGAATGCGGGACCTCTTAATGTAAAAGGTAACTAATGTTTTTCGAAAGCCGTATCTCACATTGCATATCCTCCAGTTCAGTTGTTAGGGCTATTTCGATTTGCTTAAAGTATTGACAATGCAACTGGTGTTCATCTTGCAAGAAAAGCAGTTTAAAAGTAAGTTCATTCTTTTATCTTTTTTCCTCAGAATTATATCTTGCCGCCACCAGAAGAATGCCGACAGGTCTAGGAGATCCATAATTCTACGGTTTCCAGTGATTATTTTCATGAAATAAACCTTTTTCTAATATAGCTCATATCTAACATTAGAGCAAAGGACTGACAATCCATTTGACAAGCAAAAAATGTAGTTGATGTTCATTATGTGATGATAAGAGGGATATCTGCGTTGGCAGATTGAACAGTATCAAAAACTTCTTTGTCGGGGTGTTAAGGGTTATGGTTTTTACAAATTATGATAAAAATTTATTAATAAAACTTAAATTTGATTTTGTTTATGTATATGCTTCCTTTCACGTAGGTAACAATATTGTTGCCCCTGGTCAACTACCCAAACAATATGATATATATATATATATATATATATATATATATATATATATATATATATATATATATATATATATATATATATATTTATATATATATATATATATATATATATATATATATATATATATATATATATATATATATATGCATACGTGCCTGTTTGTGAGTGTGGGTGGGAGGGTAAAGTATGGTGTAAATAATTAAAAACATAAGAAATCAAGACTAAATGATAAAGCACAACCCTAAGGGACAGAGGAGGAACAATAACAGAATCACATCAACCAGGAGAATGAAGCAATATGGTGTTAATGAACTTATCATTAATACTTAACAATACACAAAGCACACGCGAGCATGAGCAAGGGCCAGGTTGACCTAAATACTCTGCCAGATAGCAAACCCTGCATTTCAAAGACAGAAAATCATTTATGAATCTAAAAATAAGACTGTATCTTAATTGCCAATCCGTATGGTTAGAGGTTGAAATGAGCCATTCATAAAAAATTTAAATATAAGTTAGCAGTACTAAGACTTCGAACATCCAAATTGGACTTTTTTTTTCTTAAATTAACCCCCTTATTAACGGTAGATACATTCCAGAACCTACAGTGGAGAGCGGGAGCCACGGATAATAGCGAACCACAAGTAGACCACTTATTTTAAGGGATATTCGTTAATGTACGCACATATGCTGTATATGCTCAAGCTTAATTGACAAATATATATTTAATAAAGGATACTATACTTGCCATACAATACGGGGCTCTACAGTGTCTTCTCTCTCTCTCTCTCTCTCTCTCTCTCTCTCTCTCTCTCTCTCTCTCACACACACACACACACACATATATATATGAAAAGCATCCCAATGTTTTAGCATAATCCAAATAAAACTGCAAGCCAATGAAAGAGGTACGATGAAAATTACTCTAAAGATGAAAGAACTATGTCCCCTCATATATTTCACGATGAAGTATATTGTGTCAGTTGTAGGGGAAACCGGCAAGTCCTGGTATGAGAAATAAAAGGAAATGGGTCATGCACTGAATGGTGTGGGTACGGCATGCCGCAGCAGTGTTCTATCCGAGTCTGGCTCTACGTGCTCACAGGGACAATGAGTCGCAGCCAATCGCTCAAGAGTGAATCCCCGATCTCTGACATACGTATGTAGGAACTACTGTGTCACAGTCAGTGATATACAGTATGTATAGATATAGTTCGTGGTGGGAAGAGGCATAATGGCTTTATAAAGGGGTGTGATTAAAAAGACTTACTTAAAAGATAAATGATGAAATTTATTCACTGTACTATTCACGATATATTTCCACTTTTTTATTTTTTATTATATGCAGCCTAACGGAGGTTTTGTTTACATATTCTTCTCTTCACTCTCATGGGACAGCTTCCCACTCAGCTGCTGCTGAGACAAATCTCTCCAAGCGAAGCTCTGGGTTTCTTCTCTCTGTATGAGACGACAGATGGGATAATACAAAGGCTGCCTTCTGCTGTTCTGCTCTCTCTCTCTCGGATGTCTATCTGATATCTCAAACGTTGATATATGTATATATATATATATATATATATATATATATATATATATATATATATATATATATATATATATATATATATATATATATATATATATATATATATATATATATATATATATATATATATATATATATATATATATATATATAAATGCTACAAAACAGTTGCATATTTATTGAAAGAAATGTTTCGTGTTACTTAAACACATCAGTCTGTAAAATTGAAAAATACATATTAATTCTCTAATTGAAAATAAAAGCTAAATTAAAAACGGCAGTTACATTCTTTAAAATTGCAAATTATATAAAAAAGTAAAAAGCAAGCAGATTTTTTTCTAAGTCTACCTGATCAAAAGAAGGGGAAAGACGAAGTGAGACCACAAGCTCACGCATGCCCAGAGTACACTTAGGCCAAGTGCAGAGGAGAAGAAAACACGTTGGAGTTTAGAAGAGGTGCATGGCGTTTAATAAACAAAGACTCAAGGGTCGTTAAGTAAGCCGATTGTTTGGTAGTTCCCAGGATGGAAAAATGTTTTTTACCAATATTAACCTTGCATTTAACGGCATGATTTCTAATACCAGAAAATTCGGGATTAGTTATTCGTGAGCCAGTTCTGTAGCTCAAACCTAAGTGAATCAGAAAAGATTCTTAATTCAGAGAACAGGACAGTTTTTGCAAATGAAGAGTTTGAGGTAATAGACCCCCCAGAATATAATTCCATGAAAACTATAGTAGCAAAATACCTAGACGCTACAACGGTAGAATACGGAGAAGACGACTTTACAGACAGTATCGAGAGGAAAAACGAATGGGCTGCAGTGGATGAGGTGATAGAAATCCAAAACAATTCCCACGCCATGAAAATAAAGTTTGAAACACCGAAGATGGCAAAGAGAGCCATAGGAAGAGGATTATTTGTAGCCTACCAATACATTCCAAGTGAACATACTGAAGAGGATATATTTGTAAATTTGTCATTTTGCTACAGATGCTACTCTTATGAGCATCTGCTCAAGGAATGCCCTAAAGATAATAACTATAAAATATGCTCTGAATGTTCATCACATGATCATACATACAGAAAATGTAAAGAAAATACAAAAAAATGTGTTAAATGCAATCAACAACATAGAACTTTAGCAGCGAAATGCCCAGCGAGAAAGGCCCCAATAAAAAGAAAAATTCAAGAGATCAAAGCAAACAGAAATGCAACATCCACTACAAGCAACCGTACAAGTTACGCCAAAGTTACAGCCACTAATACAGGAAATTGCCAGGCTAATGCAAACAACATCCAAAATAATATAAGTAGAATACAAGAAGAGACAAGAATCATGATAATAACAAATTTAGCAATAAAACTGGGGCTGCGCCAAGAAGGATTCTACCCCTCAGTAATAAACAACATATTAGCAGATAACAATTTACCTACAATACACTTCTCTAAAGAAACAATAAACATGATAGCAAGCACCATGGAAAGGAATAAAAGACAAGAAAACCATACAAGCAAAGCAGAAGATTTACAAGCAACTCAGGATATATAACAGGATATGCAAGACTGCACACAATATGAAGAAAACACAGCAGAGAGCTCAGAAGACGACTCATCAGATGAAGACCTCGCACTCGGAACTGAGCCCAGTTCGGACTCGAACTCACCAATCCATCCCTCAGGACGCATAAGTAATTTGCAAGAAACGCAGCATCATTAACAGAAGAAATACAAGCCTCACTACCAAGCTTCTCAGGTTTCTCCAACTCTCCCATCTTACAAAATCCACAGGGATCAACTTCAGCATCAAAAAGTACTACGCCAGTAGCCAATAACACCAGAAAACGGAAAAGTGAAAGAAAAAGAACACAATTACTAGACCACTGTAACTCGAATGGACTTAACTCTACGAAGAATTAAAATAATTCAGCACAACGTGAAATCCTGGAAAACAAAGAAATTTGAATTATACAATATATATAGAGAAGAAGACCCTGACATAATATTAATCAATGAGCATGGTAAGAAACGAAATGAAACTCTGAAAATGTTTGGATATAATACATATACGCAAAACTTTGCTGATGAACCCTTTGCAGGAATTGCAATAGCAATCAAGGGTAGTATTAGACACAAGATAATAGACGATTTCCAAGACGACTTTTTAGCAGTCCAAATTCAAACTAACAAAGGACCAATAGTGATCGCTACAGCTTACAAGCCGCCAAGAAGACATTGTTTCCCACTTCCGGATGTCATGAAGTTAATGAACAGGAGAGAACCAACCTACCTCATTGCGGATCTAAATGCCAGACACCAACTATTTGGATATAGGCAGTCTAATTACACAGGACAAGAAATAGTCAGATTAATAAATAAAAAGTATATCATACACTCAGGACTTGATTTCGATACCTTTGTAGCAAATAACAGAAAAGGAAAGCCAGATATAATATTGGGAAATAACAAAATTCACCTCAATATTGCCGTTACAAGAGGACCAGCAACCTCCTCCGATCATATACCAATGGTAATTACATTGTCAACCAATCCAATAATGCTTCCATCCTTAGAAATACCAATATAAAAAGAGCAAGTTGGGAAAGCTTCAAAAATGAAATAGAAGGAAAAATGAGTAGACAACCAACAATAAATTCAAATTCAAATGAAATAGAAATAACAAAAGAAATAGTAGATGGTGAGCTTGAGTAATGGTACAGAAATATAGAGGAAGCAATAAAAAATCATATACCCATAACTAAATACACCACACTTCCACATCCTATTAGTAGTGATAAATTGAAATTGATACAATGGCACTACAACAACATCCAAAACACAGGGTGGAACAACATATTAATGAGAAGATATGTGTCATTACAAGAACAGTTAGTACAAGAAAACTCAAGATTATATCATCAAAATTGGGAAGACCTAATAAAAAACACAGAAATACAGCACAATAACCCAGAACAATTTTGGAACTCCGTTGCAAGACTGATGGGAAGCAAAACTAACACTTCGCCATACATAAAGCATGGGAATGAGAAAATATATGATGACAAAGAGAAGGAAGTACTGTACTGCACAAGGCCTACTGGCAGGAAATATTCCAGATAACGCAGGAGGATAACCAAAATTTCGACAACCAACATGAGACAATAGTCAATGAATTCACTGAACAACAGAAACAGAACAAATCCGCATTATACAGTTGATATTAGCAGACTCAATGAAGACTGCCCATTAATAAGGAAAATAGAGTTATGGGAAATCAAAATAATAATTAAAAATTTTAAACACAAAGCACCAGGAAAGAGAGGAATTAACAAGGTCATAATTCAAAATTTACCAGACATTGCATTCGAAAAATTAAGAGAAATATACAACTGGGCCCTCTCAATGGGATATTTTCCAATTATATTCAAGAATGCAATAATGATTTTGATACCCAAACCAGGAAAAGATACTAGTCAGGTAGAGAATTATAGACCAATATCATTACTAGAAATACCCGGCAAATTATTTGAAAAAATAATTAACAACAGATTAGTGTTGTTCCTAGAAGGTAATCAGCTACACAATAATAATCAATATGGATTTAGAAAAGGAAGAGGGACCCAGATTGCAATAGCAACAATATATGAGAGTATTGCACTATCACAAAGAAGAAGGTACCTATGTAACCTAGTATGTAGAGATATAACCAAGGCATTTGACAAAGTATGGATACAAGGACTTCAGTACAAAATCTTACATCTCAACCTTCCAGACATTTTCGAGAAAATACTATGCAACTTCATCAAAGATCGAACAGCAGCAATCAAGTCACAAAATTACATAGGGAATACATTCCCGTTACTAAGTGGAGTCCCACAAGGATCTGTACTCAGTTTAACACTATTCATATTATATACATCTGATATGACTTCACCACCAGAGCACTGTACTGATGTCTGCTTTGCAGATGATATAACTCAAATAATTATACACCCAGAAAAACGCACTCGAAGAAGGGATCCAACTTTGAAAAGACAAGTAGCACAAAAAACAATGAACCAAATTGAAAGAATAAATCAATTTGAAAAGAAATGAAAGATAAAGACAAATAAATCTAAATTCCAACTAGTATCTGTGTCTGCTTACAAACCTGCACAAATAATGTTAGACCAACAACCGATGAAAGGCTAAGACTAGCAAGAACACAAAATACAAAGCTAAAACAATTTAGGAGTATGAACACAAATATCAAAATCCATTTCTACAAAAGCCTAATCAGACCAATAATGGAATATCCACCAATACCCACGCGTTTAGCATCGACTTCCAATATAAGTGCATTACAAAAATTCCAAAATAAGATGCTAAGGTCCGCAGTGAGAAACAATCAAGAAGATGACGATCTGAATATAGAACAAATACACAAAAAATACAAAGTAGAACTAATTAATCAAAGATTATACAGACTGGCAACCAACATATGGAGCAAACTAGATCAATACAACAGTGAATTAACAGAAGAATCCGCAGCAGAAGAGAGAAACCACCCAAACAACACAGACCACAGATGGTGGAGAAGAGTATCTTCATAATATATTCATCGTGATGAACCTCAACCATTATATTATTAAGAAATGCCTTGTGAAAAAGTAATATTCAGAATTTACTATGTAGGTATCATGCAAAATCATTATGATAATTAACATCAAGGTTAAAATGAGGAAATTGGAACCAATTTTTTTTATTTTATTTTATGTTTTAAGTATGATTATACTAATAAGAAATAAAATTCAAAATATGCAATATGTACAATTTACCATGTTGTTATAATGTAAAATTATTATTGTATTGTTAATATTAGGGAAATTGTACCCTTACCTAAATAAAATTGTGGATAAACCACACTTGACATTACTCTTACTAATAATTCACTTTCTAAACTATTCCCTACCATGGTTAGCTAGCTAACTGCCTTCACTCTTCTTTCACCCATCTTACCTATCAGCTAAAAAAAAAAAAAAAAAAAAGGCTGTAATAACGGACCTGCAACATTCTCTTTGATGAGCCACCATAACTACCAAGACATCTTGGGCATTCAAATTTGTAAATAATATTAGACTTCATAAAGGTCTGTAGCTTGTCCTTATAATTAAAAAAGCCGCCAATCTTTAGTGGATTCACAGGTATTAAATTCAGTTTTAGAAATCCAAACTCTTTCTCAATGATTTGTTTGACTCTGGATCTAAGAAAGTCAGAGTGCGTATATGGTATCGTGGCGTACATAGTCAATTTCGGAACATTACATTTCACAATAGAATCAGAAAAGTTACGTGCTAAAATCTTGTTAACTATTATAAAAAAAAAAGTCTTTTTGGATAGGAATTTTTGGTAAAATATTCCAGTAAAAAATTCAATTTCGGAGTGGAAATTTGCCCAGCTAGATGTATAACGGAGGGCTGTAAAAACTAGAGTCGATATGGCATTAATTTTAAAAGAAAAGTAACACGAACTATAAAAGTTACCTCCAAGGCCTGTATAAGTACCTTTTATAAAAACTGATGTACTAAAATTATGGTCAAAGCGGGTGATTTTTACGTCTAAAAAAGCCAGTGTATTCTCAGTCTCCTGCTCAATAGTAAATCTAATGTTGGGATGTCTAGAGTTAACGTAATCTAGAAAAGACTGACATTGCCACGAGTGTTTAAATAGGGCAAAAGTATCATCCACATATCTCCTATAGTAAAGGGGTTTAAAGGATTCGGGACAGTAGTTTAAAAACTCTTCTTCTAAATGTGCCATAAAAAAATTTGCGAAGAGAGGGCCCAATGGGGACCCCATAGCAACTCCCTCGACCTGCAACTGTTTTGTTGACTGTCGTCTTCTTTGGACTCCCGCTTGTTGTTGTATACTTCCGCCTGAATGTGTGTGTGTACATATATATATATATATATATATATATATATATATATATATATATATATATATATATATATATATATATATATATATATATCATAAAGAACAGAAGTAGGCGACGGCCAGTGGTATACATTAGCGCGAAGGTGGACCATGGAAACGTATTCATCTCTACATAATTCTTTATTTCCAACGTTTCGTAATAAAAAGCTTTATTACATCATCAGGGAATCTGTTAAATAATGAATAAAATTACTTTAAAAATTGCTCTTAAAATCAATA